>NW_028234409.1:46435210-46437710 GCF_977035675.1 Penaeus japonicus
AAGAAACGGGAAGAAAATATCAGCTGGTTCTTTTAACTGCAGTAAAACGACAGGGAGCTTTTAACATTTTTGCCGCACGTCGGCGGGGCGGCGATGCCTTCGCTCTGATTAGATGTAAAAGGAAAGTTTCTCAATAGGAATAAAGAAAAAAATAATAATTATGTTAATGTGCATATGGACATACGAATAACAATGATAACTCTTCAGGCTGGTTGGTGGAACAATATATTATGAAAATACATTATCATGAAAACAATACCTAGTGAAAAATTAACAAATTTACAGATTTCCGTAAAAGGTGTGACGAGTTTCGAAATCAGTCTAGATTCCATCATCAAGTTTGATTGATTTCGATTTTTTTCTACATATAAATCATCCCGAAATTGTTTCCACCATTTCATAATAAGGCAATCAAACAAATTACTTGATATAAGGACAGACTGACTAATCAACCGAATAAAAGTTATCACAAAACAATCAACAATGATTTTTTCAAATCACGAACACACACACAAAATACGGTTAGGGATAAAATCAAAATAAACAAAAAATAGATAAACAAAAAAGAGATAATGACAAAATCCTCCAATCGAACAACAATAAATAGAAGAGGAACCCGAAACATCCACATCCTCGCAGAGCCATCATGAATATTCCAGGCGCCTCTCAACGTAACACCCTTTTACCCTAGAACCCCGAAGTCTGCTCGTCTGTTTCCCTCGCTCCAGTCGCGACCTAGACTTTCCCTCAGGAGTCTTTGTTCGGTGTCAGACATCGTTATTTTAATGTTTCCAGGAAATGTTCTTTATGGAGATATGTTCTTTCAAGAGAGAAAGGGAGAGAGTGTGGGGTTGGGAGAGAGAGAGAGAAAGAGAAAATGAGGTGGAGGAAGATAAAAGGGAATAGTGAAGAATAGATAGAGGGGAGAGAGGATTCTCTCTCTTCCTTCCTTCATTTTACCGCCTCCCCATTTCCCCCATTACCCTACTCGTGTCCTCCTCCATCCCTCTTCTTCTTTTTCTTATCTTCTTTCTCCTATTTTATTTTTCCCTCCTTTTTCTTCTTTCTTTTTCTTCTATTTCTCTTCCTCATCCTTCCTCTATTCCTCATTCTTCTACTTCTTTTTCTTCTTCTTCTCCTCCCCTAATTCCCTTCTTCCTTCTCCGACTTTCTTTCCCTTCCTCCTCTTTTTTCCCCATCTCCTCCTTCCTTTCTCTTTCCTTCCCCTCGCTATCCCTCCTGTCCTCTCTCTAACCCCCCCCCCCTCTCTCTCTCTCTCTCTCTCTCTCTCTCTCTCTCTCTCTCTCTCTCTCTCTCTCTCTCTCTCTCTCTCTCTCTCTCTCTCTCTCTCTCTCTCTCTCTCTCTCTCTCTCTCTTCCCCTACTCCAGCAAGTCACGGCAATTTCAAGCCACATCTCCCCTTTTTGTGACGCTGCCGCTGCTACCAGGTTCTCCCTCTGTTCGCGTGGGGATCGGAGTGTTTCCAGATTAATCTGTGACTCGAATATTAATCAGCGACAGACCAACCCCTCCCCCAACTCTCTCTCTTCTCTTCTCTCTCTCTCTCCTCATTCCTCCTCTCTTCTTTCCTTTCAACCCCCTCTCCCCTCTTCTCTTCTCTCCCCTCCTCTCTCTCTCTCTCTACTTTCCTCTCTTCCCCTCCATCTCCCCTCTTATCTTCTCTCCCTCTCCCCTCCTCTCTTCTCCCTCTCCTTCCTTCTCTCTCCCCTCTTTCCACTCTCTCCTCTTCCTCTCTCTCTTTCCCTCTCCCTTTTCCCCTCCCACTTCCCTTCACTCAAACCCTCCATATCTCTCTCTCTCCCCTTCCATATCCCTCCTTCTTCCCCTTCATATCACTCCCCTTCCCCCTCCATCTCCCTCGTCCCCCTTTATCCCCCTCCTCCCTCTCCCCCTCCCTCCCACTCCCCCGATCTCTTCCCCTCCTCTTCCGATTCCCTCTCCATCTCCTTCCTACCTATTACCTTCCTCATAACACTCAACATTGCCGCCATCCTCTCCTCGTGCAGATGAGCGTAGTATTAATCTTGGCTGGTGCTCTCACTCGCTCCTCACAGCGGGAAGGGGGGGCGGATGTTTTTTTTTTTTTTTCGGGGGGGAGGGGGAGATGAAGGTGAGCTTACGTTGAAAAGGATTTGGGTTTAGTTTATAAAGTAAATGTGTTCTGGGTCTTGTATTATCATAATGAGCCGTGTAGTATTGCAATAAACCATGTATTATCAAGATACTATGCAGGGATTTGTTAACACCATTATTTCAATACTATTTGCAGTAGTAATGATATTATCAATGGATATGATAGTAGTAGCAATGATGGTAATAATAACAATTATCATTATGATAACAATAACGATAGTAATGAAACGATAGTAATGATAAGAATATAATAGTCAATAATGATAATGATAGTGAAAGTGAGAATTGTAGAGATAATAATGACAAAAACAATAGTAATACCCGTAATAATGATAATGATAAAAAG
>NW_028234409.1:46486196-46491196 GCF_977035675.1 Penaeus japonicus
ATTTTATATCTCGAGTGTAAAGACTCCTCTACATACACAACACCAACACACACACACAACACACCACACACACAACTACACACACACACACACACCACACACATTACACATATCAAACACAACACTCACACACACCACACACGCACGGAAATTGTTGTGTGTGTGTGTGTGTATATATATACAAAATAAAAAAAATTTATAAATATATAGTATATAATATATATATATATATATATAGGTATAATATGTATATATATATACATAATGACAAATATATATATATATATATATAATATATTTAATATATATACATATAGACATATATGTATATAAGTATATATATATATATATATATATATATTTATTTATATAATATATATAAAATATATATATATATATAATATATATATATACATACATAATACACATGTTTCCTATATATGTACGGTATGGTATATATATGGAGTGTGTGTGTGTGTGTGTTAGTTGCATATATATATATATATATAAATATATATATAATATATATAAATATATATATATATATATATATAATTATATGTATATCAACTGTTTATATATAAAAAATTATAAAAAATTATATATAAATATAGTATAACTCGTATGATATTATATTATAGATAATAATAATATATGTATATATATATTATATATAAATATATATATATAACATATATATATATATATATATTATATTAGATATATATATATATATATATATCTAATATATATATATATGCAATACATATGATGTATATATATATATGTAGACTATATATATACATATATATTACATATATAGATATATATAATATATATATATATATATATATACATAATATATATATATATATATTATATAATATATATAAATATATATATATATTATGTATATATATATATGCATATATATATATATATACATATATGTATGCATATTTAAATATAATATATATATATAATATAATATATATATATATGATAATATCATAAAATATATGATATATATCATATATATATATATTATATTAATAAATATATATATATATACTATATATATAATATATAATATATATACAACACAGATATATTATATATATATATATATATATATATATATATATAATAGATCATATGATATATATATTTTTTATATATATATATATATAACTAATATATATTATATGCACACACACACACACACTACCCATATATATACATACGTACATATATTAATGTTATATGTATGGTATATATATATATATATATATATATATATATATATATATATATATATATACAAATATAAATATATATATACATACATATACAACATTTTATATAATATGTACGAATGTATATTATATGGGTGTGTGTGTGTGTGTTGTGCATATATCTATATATATATAATATATATATATATATATATATATATATATATATATATATATATATACATATATGTATAATACTGTAATATATTATATTATATATATATATACACACATATAATATAGTATATGGTATGTATAATATATATATATAGTATTATATAAATATTCATAAGATATATAATGTATATATATATATATATATCATATATATATAATATATATATATATAGATATATGCATACATATAATGTACTATATATATGTATATATATACATATATATATATATATATATACTAAATATATATAATATATATATTATATTAAAATATACATACCATATACATATATTAAAAATATAATATATAAATATATATAAATATATTATAATATATATATATATATATATATAATATATATAATAATATATATGTATGTATATATATGTGTGTCGTGGTGTGTGTGTGTGTGTGTGCATATATTTACATATATATATAGATAATATATATAATATTATATATATATAATATATATATATATATATAACTATATATATAATATATATTAGTATGTAATATAAATGTGGTATGTGTGTGTTGTGTGTGTCATATAATTTATATAATAAGTCATATATATGATATTATATAATATATATGTATATATATAATATATATATATAAATATAATATCTATATAAATAAGATATATATATATAAATATATATAATATCATATGTGTGTGTGTGTTTGTGTGTGTAAATCATATATATATTATATATACATAATATAGTATATATATATATTAAATATATAAATATAAATATAATATATCATATATAATCTAAAAATATATTATATAATATATATAATATATATATATATATAAGATATATATATAGAAGAGAGAGAGAGATAGAGATGAGGATAGAGAGAGAGAGATAGATAGATAGATATGATATAAAGATTATATAAGCAATATATATGTTTTTGTTTACAACAACACAACAACCACACACACACAAACACACCAACACACAACACACAACACAACACACCACACAACACCTCAGTATTATATATATATATAATATATTATATATATCAATATATATATATATAATATACATATATATATACAATTCATATATACATATATACATATATATATTATACAAGAATATATAATATTTATATAATAAATATAATATATATATAAAAATATATATTAAAAATATAAGATAAATAATATTAGTCGGTTATATATATATGTGTGTGTGTTGGTGGTGTGTGTGTGTGTTGTGGTGTGTGTGTGTGTGTGTGTGTGTTCATATCATAAAATATATATATATATATAATATATATAATATATATATATATAATATATATATGTATATATATATATATATATAATATATTATATAATATACATATTAATTAACATAAATATATATATATATATATATATATATAATATATATATTATATATAATATATATACATATATATATATTATATATATATATATATATATATATACATATATATATATATATATAATATATTTATAAATATAATATATATATAATATATATATATTAATATATATATGTGTGTGTGTGTGTGTGTGTGTGTGTGATGTGTGTGTGTGTGTAGTGTGTGTGTGTGTATTATATAATATATCAACAAAACAATATATATATATATGTAATACTTATATTATACACACCATATACAATATACTATATATAAAATAAATATATATATATATATATATAGAGAGAGAGAGAGAGAGAGATAGATAGATAGATAGATAAATAAATAGATAGATAGACACAGACATGTACACACACACACACACGAGGCCCCCCTCTTGGCTAGAGCAAACCTCCAAATTAGGTGAGGTTGGGTTTTGTCATCGGGTTAGGATCTTGTAGACTACAGATGCCCCAAAAACAGCGAATGCAAAATTCCCGCCGAAAATGGCGGCTTTGGCAGGCATTTCCGGGTAATCTACCCGCTCAATTATGCCGTAAGTAAATAGAGGATGTTTGTATTCCAGGGCGGGGTTAGGGGGCGGAAAGTGGCAGATAAAGGTGTTTGTGGCATTTGTCTGTGAGATTAAACTAAGAAAAGTTTAGATCGATTTTTTATTTACCTTATTTTTACCCGTAAACAATAATTACCTTTATTTATTTAAAACTAACCCTTTTACTAAAAAAACTCTCCGCCATTTGGGCCCAGATTGTGGAGTATTGGGGGGGCGGGGGTCGTGGGTAAATTCGACTCTATATGAATAGTAGAGACTGAGAGATAGCCTTTGATACTGATATCGTGTTGTTTTGAAAGGAGGCACTATTCGGAAACTTTCCTTAATGAGAAAACCAAACGTTATGACTTTTCTTTTCCAGATATTAAAATATTTGTATGTGTATGCATGTATCCATGGATTTGATTAAATGGATTTATTAATGTACTCATTTATGCATATATAAGTATGTATGTATGCATGCATGTATGTATGTATGTATGTATGTATGTATGTATGTATGTATGTATGTATGTATGTATGTATGTATGTATGTATGTACGTAAGTATGTATATATGTATGTATGTATGTTCAATTGTTCATATCTATATGATATGGATTTGAAAGTAACGGTAAAAAAAAAAAAAAAAAAAAAATAGACGGGAACCCCGCGAGCGGGGAAACGCGGCACATAAAAAAAAAAAAAACCAAAGGTAAGATATAAAAAGTGGTGTATGGACTGTACATCAGAAAAGTCCTGACCAACCATTTCCATATTGTACTTCGTAATTTAATGAAAACTTCACAAGTACTACACATTAAAAAAAAAAAAAAAAAAAACAAAAAAAAAAAAAAAAAAAAAAAAATACACGAAGAGCAAGGTGAACATGCATTCTGGCAACTACCTTCATTGTTTGTTGTATTTATCATGAGACAATCATGAAAGGAGCCTGCAATCCGAGCGGAAGTAATTTTTAAAAAAATTTTATTTTATATTATATTATTATTAAATTAAAAATTTTTAATTTTTATTTTTCTAAACGGTGATAACAAAGCGATAATCCCGAGATGACTGCGGTGGAAGGACGCATGTAATCTTATTCACGCTTCCCGTCCGGCCGTGCAGCCGCTTCCGGCCGGACGTAGGTCGTCAGCCGCCCTCGCCCACCACGGAAATGCGAACGCGGCGCCGAGGGTAGGGCTCGGGTTGAGGGCGGGTGGGCGGGCTAATGTCAGAATGTGTTTGGTGCGACAACAGTAAAAATATGCAATCTAATATATTTAAATAATCTATCTACGCTATTTATTTTTCTCACTCTCTCAAATCATCCCTCGCTACTCGCTGCTCTTTCCTTCTCCTTCGCTCTATGCATTCTCTCTCACTCCCCTCGATCCTCTCCTTCTACTCCTCCCTCTCTTCTCTCCAACCTCTCACATTTCATTCCTCTCACCCTCTCCTCTCCCCCTCTCTTCTCATCTCAACTCTCTCTCCCTCTCACCTTCAATCAACCCACTCTCCACCGTCTCTCCAGCTCTCTTCCTCTCACTCTTCTCTCGCAT
>NW_028234409.1:46571196-46573696 GCF_977035675.1 Penaeus japonicus
TATATATATATATATATATATATATATATATATATATAGATATATGTATATATATATATTTGTATATATATATGTATATATATATATATATATATATATATATATATATATATATATACGTACACACACACACACACACACACACACACACACACACACACACATACACATATATATGTGCGTGTGTGTGTGTGTGTTTGTGTGTGTTCGTAGTAACATGCGCACGTATGCGTGTGCATGTATGTGTGTGATATTGCTTTGTATATAATTTCTAAGTATATGATAAAAGCAAAACTTCTTTGTAGTTGCCTTGTTTTTTAGATAGGTTGCTTCATTTATGCTGTGAAATAATGTTTTAATTTAATATTGTATTAGGTTTACATCCGTGTGACTGCAGTTTTATACTTGATACCCAGTGTCGAATGTTATGCATAACGAGCGAGGATATCTGGAAATACTGTACAGCAGACCATAAGATTTGTTATTGTTCTTATTGCATATTCGTAAACGTCACACTATTTTTGCTATTGTGGTGACCTTCAAGTAAGTATCGAAAGACATTTTGTTACGTTATCATAAATAAATCATTAGATGAAGAAATGTAATGTATTTATATGGTAGTCTAAAATGATACAAGGAAGTTTACCTGAAGGAAATAAAACTGACGATTACTAGTACTAGGATAAACTTTACTATAGTCTTATAGTAATATGTACGAGAAAGTCACCGAGAGAGACAAATTTTCTAAGCTTTATAGCCACTTATCTTTCCTTATAATCTCCCTTTGGTCTGCTGAAATGAAGACTACATATTGAGAACTGGTTCTGGCGATAAAATCTTCGGCTATAAAAGTTTATCACTTTCGAAACACAGTAGATAATATTCAGTAATGGTTGCTGGAACAGACAAGTCACTTAAATATACCGTGGCAAACATTTTTCTCTGCAGACACTGCAGTTCATCGGACATGAAATCTCTCGCATGCCGACCTTTGTGTTCTCAGACTGAAATATTATTCATCTACATTTCAAGCTTTGAAACCAGACAAAGGTTTTTTTATGTATACATAATTCAGCTTTTTGACTCACATTTAATTTTGTTCAATGCTTCCCAAGACCTGATAAAAATAACCGCGTGCTTTGATTAAATTATCAACGGGATCCTGAAAAGCTTTGTCGAAATCATTAGGTTTTACTCACACCTAAATGCTTTCATCCCGACTCGCCTGTGTCTGCCATCCTCATTAACACGGAAGGACGCCAAGCGCAGGGCGGCGTCTCCCTGGCCGAACAAGGCGGACACGACAAGCGGCCGGCTAACACGGTCGCGTCGCCGGGGTCACAGAGTGTCAGTCGAAACTATCAGCAACTCTGTTTCGTCTCAGTTTACGCCACTTGACCTGGAGGTGACGACGCCTTTTGCGAAACGGAAGAGTGAGAGATGAGAGACGTTTAAGATGGATATTAGCAGCATTATATAGCTGGGTACATTTTGTCTTTCTATTTCAATTCAGGTAGTTACTATCTCTCTCTCTCTCTCTCTCTCTCTCTCTCTCTCTCTCTCTCTCTCTCTCTCTCTCTCTCTCTCTCTCTCTCTCTCTCTCTCTCTCTCTCTCTCTCTCTCTCTCTCTCTCTCTATATATATATATATATATATATATACATACATATATATATATATATATATATATATATATATATATATATATATATATATATGTATATATATATATATATATATATATATATATATATATATATATATATATATATTAAAATTCAAGTGCTGGTAACATTTATGAAGCAAAGCGGAAATGAAGAGCGTTCATTTCAGGGAAACACAATCGCTATTATCATCAACAAGAATTTCCTCGGATTTTAAGCCGAAGCTGAGAAGAGGAAAAGCAATTAGATTTACTTGATTAAACTATTACAGATGTTTGTTACAATTTCCTGGGTCTTATATTTCTTATGAGTATAGATGAAGAGAAGGGCTTGTCTTTTAACTTTTATTAACCTGGATTCTATCCCTACTTGGACAAACGACAAAGCTGTAGGAGATGATTTTTAAGAATTTCGAAAAGGTATCTCACTACATTGTTGCTCAAGCGGGCGGCTGGTGGGCCTTTTTTTGCCTCTTTGGCATGAATGTATGAATGCATCACTGATTTGTTCTTCATGGAAATATGGAGTTTTAGTGAGAGTTTAATAGGACTGTTGGAATGTAAATGTATTGTCAATATGCACCTCGTCGTTGGAAGCTGAAGTCCTTTTATCACACACACGTTTCCAGTTTAGAGAAGACTTTCTCTTGCATTTTCTGGGAGCATTTTGGCTATGTTGAAATTTAACTAAACTGAATGACTTTTGATTGCTATAATCAAGGCTAATGATGAGAGCCCCATTATTTCTTTTGAATCATTTCTCGTAGTTTTTGTCCGTAATATAGAATTAGGGCGTCGCTGTTTTTTCTTTCTTTCTTTCTTTCTTTTATTTTATTA
>NW_028234409.1:46641196-46648696 GCF_977035675.1 Penaeus japonicus
GATATATTAAAACCAGATATATTTAATATTTTTTTGTAATATATATT
Source organism: Penaeus japonicus (assembly GCF_977035675.1). NCBI lineage: Eukaryota > Metazoa > Arthropoda > Malacostraca > Decapoda > Penaeidae > Penaeus > Penaeus japonicus. Next base: position 46,641,244 of record NW_028234409.1, read on the forward strand.
TATATATATATATATATATATTGTGTGTGTGTGTGTATGTGTGTGTGGTGTGTGTGTGTGTGTGTTTTTTTTATTATTTGTTGTGGTTGTATGTTATATATTGGAATATGTATATGGGTGATATATATGATATTTTTAATATATTATTTATATATATATATATAAAACTATATTTATATTGATATATATATATATAGAGTAATAATAATCAAAATTTTTTTTATTAATTGTTTGTTATATATAGTGTGTATACTATATATTAATATATGGGTGTATATTATGTGTATTCTATCTATCTATCTATCTATATATATGATATTTATTGTATATATATATTGCATATATATTTTTATATGATTGTTTATATAAGTTATATATAGTATATATATATATATGATATTAGTTTTGTATATTTATATATATTTGGGGTGGGTTTATATAAAAATAGATGTATTTATATGTAAAATATCTATATATATATATCTATCTATGATATTATATTATATAGCTAAATAATAAAAACCATATAAGATATATATATATATATATAGTATTATATATATTATATTGTCTATTATGAATATATTGTTTATATATAGATTATATATAGGATATATATATATTATATTTTTTTGATGATTGATGAGTTCTGATAGGTTTGGTTTTGTATTGTGAATTGTTTGGTTATGTTTGAGTGAGTTTGGGGGTGTTTTTTATTATATATATAAGATGGTGTATATCCTATTTGTAATTTTTTTTTTTTTTTCACTCAACAAAATATTATACAAAATCACATAATCACTACACAAACAACTTTCTCCACACACACTCTCACATACTCATCACACAGACTATCAGCACATTATATGGATTTTTTTTTCACGCACATATATGTATATATAGTAGTTATATATATAGATATATATAGTATATACTATTTATATATGATTATATATAATATAAATATTTATGTTTATATATATATGTATATATATATTTATATAATATATTATTTTTTTTATATACCTATATATATTTTTTTATATATATATAGATATATTATAATTATATTATACATTCACTATATATATATTTATATATTTGTATTTATATATTTATATAAATATACATATATTTACAATCAGATACGATATAATTTGACTATAAGCAGTATATTTTATATTTCGTTTTATATAGTTTATATTATATATCTATATATATATATTATATTATATATATGTATATATATATATTTATGTAAATATATATATATTAGTATAAATATATTGTATATTTATTTGTAGTATATATTTATTTCTTATGTATATATTTATATTATTTATATATATATATGTTATATATATATATTATTATATTTAAATGTATATTTATATATAGATTTTTTATTTCATACTTATATAATTATATATATATATATATATATTATATATTGATATACTTATATTATATTGTATTATATTGATGTATATATACACGCTAGAATATAAGATTTATATTTATATATAGATGAATATATATATATATGATAATTATATATATATGGTTAATATATAAACTATATATGGTCAAATAATATATACTATATATTTAAATAGTAATTCATATTATATATATATATATATATAGTCATATATGTTATATTTATATATATATATTTATATATAATTTTTATATTTATATTGATATACCTCTATATATATATTATTATATATTTACACTATAAAATGTATATAGGTATATATATCCATATTTATCGATATATATACTTATATAATATTATACATCTTTATATTTATATATATATATATATATTAAATAAAATATAAATTTATATATCTATATATATATATATTATATATATATATTTATATATTATATATATTTTAAATATATATATATTATATATGTATATTTATAGTATTTGTATGTTGTTTATTGTAGATACATATATATGTTATTTTATATATTATAAATATATTATTACATAACATACATACAATACATATAAAAATATACATGACATTTTATATATATATATATATTTAGAGTATATATATATATTTGTTATATATTTTTATATATATTATTATTTATATATATAATTCTTTATACATGAATCTATATTAAATTATATTATATATTAAAATATATATATATATATATAGATAAATTGATATGTATTATATATAGATTTATTTATGTATATATATTATATATTTAGATATATGATAGTATATATATTATATGCATTACTATATATAAGATATATATATATATTATCTATTTTATATATATATTATATATTTGTATGTATATACATATATATCTAATCTATATCTAATATCTATATATATATAAATATATATTTTTATATATATATATATTATATATATTATCTATAACATATCTGCATATATAGACCAAACATATATAAATTTAATATATATAGATATCAGATATAGACTATATACGATAATATCTATATATTTACATATATATATATAGAATTTACTATATTATATATATATATATATGTATATAATATATATATATATATATACATAATATATTATATATATATATATATATATATATATATAGTATATTATATATATATATATATATCTATACATAACATAATATATATATACATCTTATATTATATATATTTATTATAGATATATATATATATAGATATGTAATGATATACATTATTATACATATTCATCTATAATATTTATTATACATACATATTTATTTATTGTATAAATTTATATGATTTTATAAATTATTTATATATATATATATATATATATATATATATCTTTATATTATGTGTGTGTGTGTCGTTGAAGGTTGTGAGTAGTGTGTGTGTGTGTGTGTATATATATATATTATATATATATAATATATGTATATATATATATATATATATATATACCAGTACTATATATAGATTATTATATATATATTATATATATATATATATATATAAACCATCACTGTGTAAATTTATATATTTTTATTAATATATATATATTAATTATTTTATTTTTTAATATACATTTAGATATATGTATAGATTTATATTTAATATTATATATCTTCATTACATACATAATTTATATATATATATATATATAATATATATTAAAAAATTCTATATTATATCATATATATATATATATTTGATATATTTATATAGATATACACACACTGTACACACCACACACACACACACACACCCACACACACACACACACACACACAACACACACACACATTATATATATATATATTATATTAGATTATATATGATATAATATATATCATAAATATATATATTTACATATAGATATATATTGTAGATAGATATATTTATTTTATTAGATCTATATATAGTATATATATCTATATAATATTGTGGGTGTGTGTGTGTGGGAGTGTTGGGTGTGTGTGTGGGGGTGTGTGTGGCGGGGGGTGTGTGTGGGCATATATATGTATTTATTTTGATATAGATAAGATATATATATATAGATATAGATATATCTATAACATATTCGTATATATATGTATATATCAATTAAATAGATATATATATACTATTTACTATATCTATTATATATAGTGATAGTATATATATATTAAATAATATATATACTACTATATATATATATATTTATATCTATATATATATATATATATATTGTTTTTGGTTATATATGTTATATCAAATTAAATATATATATATCATAAATATATCACTATATATTTATTATACATAATATATATCTATATAATATATATAGATATATATATCTATATATATATATATTATATTATTTTTTTATATATTGAGTATTGCTATATACATATATATAGCCAATACATTTATATACATATAGATAAATTAATATATATAGTATATATATATATATTTATATAGACTTATATATAATATATATATATATATATGTATTTGTATATATATGTATATCTCAATATAAATATATATATATATAAATATATATATATATATATATATATATATATATATATAATTATATATATATGTGTGTGTGAGTTTGTGTGTGTGTGAGTGTGTGTGTGTGGGAAGGTGTGTGTGTGTGTGTGTGTGTGTGTGTGTTTGTTTTTTCTTTATATAAATAACATATATATATAAATAAATATATATCAATATATAAATATAAATATCAAATAATATAAGAATTATACAGTTATCTTATAATAAAAATATATATGTATATAACAATCTTCTTATATTTTTTTATAACCTTATAATATGTAACTTTATTTTAATATATGTCTATATGTATATCACATACATATATATAAATATCAATTTTAAATATATATATATCTATATATATATCTATATATAACATATAATATAATTGTGTGTGGTGACTGTGTGTCGTGTGTTGGTTGTAGTGTGCGTAATGTATCTATCAAATATCTATAATATATATAAAAAACTTATCTAAATATATTAAATAAAATATATAAATATAAAACCTACATACATTCCCCTTTACTACATAATAAATACATATACCCCACACACCCACCCCCCACACCCCACCCCCCCCCCCCCCCCACCTCATATATATCAATAAATCAAACTATCAATAAATCTATCTATCTCTATATATATCTATATCCAAGATTTAGATACGTATCCAATACTCCAACTCTCTGTATCTATCTTAAAATCTATATATAAAACTCTAATAAATATAAAATCTATAAATATATATCTTTATAAATGCATATATACATGTAAAAAACATATTAAACCCACAAACAAACACCCCCACACACCTCCCCCACACTATCCATCTAAACTATAGATACTATATATCTATCAATATATATAACGAGAATATAACTATATCTCACAAACAATCATTTATCTATATCTATACACTACCAATATCTAAATAACTATATATACAATAATTATAACTAAATTCATATAAAATATATATATATCATATATATACTCTCAAAATATATAAATATCTATATATATACTTATATCAATCACTCAATCAACTCAACAAAATAAAATATTCAACAATATATAATGCCTCACTATAAATGCCTCAACTCACTCAATATAATACAAAAATATATCAATCTATATATACTACACAAACATCAATCAAACATCTATATAACAATCTAAAAATGATACATATCTATACTTTTAGAATATATCTTTATATATATCAACTATATAATCTCTATATCTCAATCTATATAAATCTATCTATCGATAGCATAATCCGCCTCGCATAACAGATAGTAGATCTAAATATACCCTCACTCATAAATAACTATATATAAATATAATCACACTCACACTATCACACTATCATCTCTCACACTACAAACACACCTCACTCACCACTCACCTCACACTCTCACTCACACCCTTTCAACCCTCACAAACTAACACTCACACTCCCTCACACAACATCACACACTACCTCTACACAAACTAACACTCTACTCACCCTCACACACACACACTCACATTCTCACACAAAATCAAACTCTCCACACACTCAATCACACACCCTCCTCCCGCACACACACACACACACACACACACACACACTCTCTCACTCACACTCAACACACACACAACCTTCACTCACAGTCTCTCACACCCTCTCACACACACACACACTATCACACACACTATACGCAAACCACTAACACACTCAATCAAGAGAGTGTGTACTTATTCGATGTATTCTCTCTCTCTCTACTCTCTCTCTCTCTCTTTCTCTATCTCCTCACTCTCGTCTCTCACATCTCTCCTACCTCTCTCTCCTTCTCTCTCATCTCTCTCTCTCTTACTCTCTCTCTCTCTCTATAACTATATTAAATATATTAAATATATATATATATAAACTAAAATACTCTAAATGTCAACTCTCTCTCTAACGGACGTGTGAGTAATGCAGCGGGCGCTAATAAAACACGAATCGGAGCAGCAATCGAGACTCACAACTAACTAAAACTAGCATATACAATAAATACCCATCACACTACATTTCCAATCACATAAATCCCAATCAGTATACTCACTCTACACACTCAACACACTCTATCAATCTAATAAATCACTCTATAAATATCACTTATCAACAAATCAGTCACAAATCAGACTAACATACAACACTCACTCTACCTATATCTCTCCACTCTCACGTAAATCACTATAAACACAAAATCTATATATATATATAACTCTCTACACACTAACTACTCACTCTCTCCTCCTCCTATTAGTTGTGAGTGTGTGAATGTGTGAGAGAAGTGTGTGTGAAAGTATATATCTCTATAAACTCACTACACTCACTCTCTCTAATCAAAAACTATCTCAATCTCAAACTAACTCAACACTCTACCCACAAACACACAATACTATATAAATCAATATAAAAATCAACCACTTTCTCTTTATAAATATATATTTATATATCAATATGTAAAAAACTCAATGTAAATATCTATAATCTTCAACAAGCACTAGAACTAAAACTATATCGAATCTATATACACAATCTATATATAACTATCCACTTACTTACCAGTCCATACCATATATCACTCTAAACATAACTCACACACTCATATCTCTCAACCTCACTAATATATATCAATATATTTACTATACTCTCTGTCCTCCCACAATCAATATCATCATAAAATAATCTAGCTACTATATATATAAAAATATGTAAATTATATATATAAAATATCTATTTCCCTATATAAATATATTATTAAGTACCTACTGACAAAATATCATCCCATATGATATATCAAAATATCTCAATCTATATATCACTATAAAACTATATAAATACATATAACTATATCAATATATAAAATATAAATAATATATATATATAAATATATAATACATACCTGAATATCACCCGATAGCATAAATCAAAATATATACATTCATGTATTTTATAAATATATCTATATATAACCTCTATATGTATAAATATATCCAAACTAAATAAATATATATATATATCTATAAATAATACATAAAAATATATTAAATATATATATATAATATATATAAATATAATTATTATATATATTAATTATATATTATATAGGTGTTTGTGTGTTTTGTGTGTGGTGTGTGTGTGTGGATGTTTTTTATTTCTTTATAATATATATACATAATTTATATATTATAATATACATATAATATAAATATATATATATATATATTATATATATATAAGTATATATAACATTTAATATTATATAAAAAATTTATATAAATATGTTATATATATTATATAATTTATATTATAATATAAATATCTATTTATTATAAATAAAAATAATATATATATTATATATATTCTAA
>NW_028234409.1:46658696-46661196 GCF_977035675.1 Penaeus japonicus
AAAACTCTAATACAGAGAACACAAAGACTACAAAACTTTGCTGCAAAAGTTAAATTGGGTAATGTTAGTAAGTTCGATCACATCACCCCACAAAATGGTTAAAAGTCTAAGCCAAATGCAGTTACGATACATGCGTTTTCATTCATAAAATAATTCATGAGAATTTTCCACACTGGATCCTACCATTAAAACTGGTCGTGAGGGGAGTACACATCAGCCGGTGATTGCGGCGAACACGACAAGAAAAATCTTTCCCATCTATGCTCAATAGATCACACAGGATGCTAGAAATAGGGGGACACGGCAAATGATAATACGCGTGGCCACCCCTGACCTGAAACCTTCGGCATCGATAAATGTTTTAGATATCACTAACCTTAACTAATTTCATAGCATTAACTATATGGTAATATATCATATATACGAATATTATATATATATTTCATAGATTGAGTATAGTATATGAATATACATATATTATATATATATTGTTGATATATAGATATATAGATTCGATATAGCTATATATATATATGTATATATGTATTGTATGTGATTGGAATGTTGATGTACTGCACGCGTTTGGGTTGTAGTTGCGGGTGGCCTGTTTGGTATTTATATGTATATATTTACACACACAAACACATAAATCATCAATTAGTAGTTGTTAGAATGGGCTTTTTTTATAAGTTTTGTATATATATATATATATATGTTATTGGATATTAATATTTTATATATATATATATATATATAAATATATATAGTATATATATATATCTTATATCAATATATATACATATATTCATATATACATAATTAAATATTATATATATAAATATAAATATATATATATATATATATATATATATAGTATATACTATGAATCTATATGATGCAAATAAGAACGATATACATAAGAGGATAGCGAGAGGAGAGAGATTGACTCGCCTTTCCCCGCGATGGAAGGGCGAGTGATACGAGGATGCACAGAGCTGAGGAGAGATGAGTGAAGGAACCGGGATTGAGGAAGAGCGGACTGAGGGTGAGATAGGTTAGAGAGTCGAAAAGGAGAGAGTAAGCGGAGAGGAATAATTGACCGAGGCTTGGGTGTGAGAGAGAGAGAAAGAACTGAGAGGCCAAGAGGGCACAGAGAGGCCTTAGAGAGATGAGAAAAAGAGAGAGAGTGAATAAGAGAGAGGAGAGAGTAAGCTGAGCGGAGAGGAGAGTCGACAGCCCTTTCAATTCTTTCACCCGGTGAATTGAAAATTCACTCCCAGGGACCGGAATGAAAACGACAGCGCACCTTCCCCTCTCCTCCGCTTTCCTTTCGTGTCGACCAGCCCTTATAGTGTACATCAGCCTACCACGGGAAGTCGTATCTCCCTCCTCGCATGTCTTTTGAGTCCGCTTTTACGGATGAGTGGAATCCTATTCTTGTCCATCACCCTGGGGAACGAGTGGGACTTAAGATGATGTTTTTCATCGTCTTTTCTCCCTGATTTATCCTTAGAGAGACTATGGCGATCTGCGGTGACGACATGTTTACTTGCGGTGTTGATAGGAGCTGCAAGCCTCCGTGCTCATTGGCATACACACTCACACACACACACACACATACATACACAACACCACAACCACTACGAAAAACCTACCAGCACACACACACCAACACAACACATATGTGTATATTTGTATTATTTTTAAAATTTATATACTATATATATATATATATATATAGTTACATATCTATATCTATATCTTTATCTATCTATCTCTCTATCTACCTATATATATATATATATACTATATAGTTATATATATATATATATTAGGATATATGTATTTAATATATGTATGTATATGTTGATATATATGTTCATTTGTATATATATATACAGATGGTTATATATACTACTTGAATATATATACGATTATGATAATATATATATAGGTAGGTTCGATAGGTTAGATAGATTAAAGATAGAGTCTATAATAATCTTAGTGATAATTATATATATTATATATATATAGGTTATATATAATAGTTATAATTTATAGAGTTATATATATATATTATATATATATTATTATATATTATATATAAATTTAATATGTCTCCTATGTTTATATATGACATTGAGCACTGAGGACTTGCAGCGTCACTATCAACACCATATTGTATATATGATATATATATATATATAGTAGCAACTAGATATATATATATATATATATATATATATATAGACATATATAATATCATATATAAATATATATATATATAATTACATATTCTTCATATTTAATATAATATAAAGTAGTAAATGCATATTATATATATGTATATGTATATAATATATATTATATATATATATATATATTATTATATATATATTATGTATATATATATATATATATATATATATATATATATATAGTATATAATATATAATATATCTGTATATATATATATATCCACAAACACAACGCGCCGTGG
>NW_028234409.1:46688696-46693696 GCF_977035675.1 Penaeus japonicus
TAACAGATCACTGATATAGACATGCCAGAGAATGGTTATTCTTGCAGTGACAATCGTCAACGACAGCGAAGTGCACAAGGCAAGCCTACTCACTGGCATGTCGCGCCTTCTGCTAGGCTATCGTAGGAGCGACGATCATCCTTAGGGACGAGGCATGACCCCAAGGCTATCCCAGGTATGAGACATCGTCGCTTTCACATTTGCTACAGACATGGCAGACGTAAATCAACAAAGATTCTCTACTCAAAATGACGTGTCTCTGTATTGCAAAGCATGTTTTGGACTATAGATCAGCCTTAGACGGTCGCCACTTGGAGAAGCTTCACTCCCCCTCTGCTGCTTCTTCAGGTGGGTGAGAGTGGGCAAGCGACAGTGGCAAAGCACTTTGACAAAGACCTTGCCTTTCCTGATTTCCACAAACTTTGGAAGTAGTTTTTGTGGCTATGCGAACTCACCTTGTGCCACTTCATATCATAATCACACACAAAACACCATAGCCCAGAATAGATGCCGGTGCGAATATGCCGCGCTGTCCTTTGGTTACTGGCTGGTAAGAGGAAAGGACTCCTATGCAAAAGGAGCCTGGAAGGTATCAGTTCGTCCAGGACTGCATTCTCGCTACAGACTCTCTAGAAGAGAGAAGACAGCAGATCGTCGAACTACAGTTGGATTACTGAGGCCTAAAGCGTGTGTGCGTGAGGAAGAGGTTGACCTGGCGGCAAGCCAGGTCGAGGAGAAAGAAAGCATCTGAAAATGCTGACATTAGCTGTATATCAGGAGAGCACAGCAACTAGGTAGACTTTTACACATTCACACATGTGATGTTTCTCTCTCTCGCTCTCTTTCTCCTCCATCACTAAACTTCCCTTTCATCTCCAGAACTTTTCAAGCAGTCCCTTACCTTCTGCGAGTATGGTGAGGTGATGCGAATCTGGATCGCCAACATGCCCTACGCCGTCATCAGCGGCGCCGAGGCTGTCGAGGTGAGAAGGCAATACCATAGTGTGAATATATATATATATATATATATATATATATATATATATATATATATATATGTGTGTGTGTGTGTGTGTGCATTTATGATATCTATATGATAATACATATATATATATATATACATATATGATATATATGTACACACACACACACACACAAATAAATATATGTATATATGAGAAAGATGTTAGAATGCAGTAATGCATTTAATGTAGAAATACAAATGTTACCTCCCTGACCGGGACTCGAACCCGCGCCGCCAGATTGACAGGCACGGTCCTGAATCCGATAGACCACACGGCCCGCTAAAAGAATTGTCTAACCAGACGCCTTACATCCATCATGGAAATTTCCTATGTGCCCATAATAGAGCAGTAATAGCGAGGTTTTACAGACAATGCCCGCGGGCACTTGGCAGCAACAAAATCAGAAAGTCAAGTCCCAAATCTGGTTAGACAATTCTTTTAGTGGGTCGATGGTCTATCGGATTCAGGACTGTGTCTGTCTATCTGGCGCCGTGGGTTCGAGTCCCGGTCAGGGAGGTAAAATTTGTATTTCTATATTAAATGTGTTACTGCATTCTAACATCTTTCTCACATAGATATAACCTCGGTAACCTGATTTGGGACTTGAATTTCTGATTTCATTGCTGTCGAGTGCCCACGGGAATTGTCTGTAAAATCTCACTATCACTGCTCTGCTATGAGCACATAGGAAATTTCCATGACGAATGTAAGGCATCTGGTTAGACAATTCTTTTAGCGGGTCGTGCGGTATATCGGATTCAGGACCATGTCTGTCTATCTGGCGGCGCGGGTTCGAGTCCCAGTCAGGGAGGTCAAATTTATATGCATATGCATATGCATATATATATATATATATATATATATATATATATAGATGTATATATATATAGATGTATATATATATATATATATATATATATATATATATATATGTATATACATATGTTTTCATTATATATCATATATATACGTAGTATTTATATTAATATATATATTTTAAATATATATATGATATATATATATATTATATATATATAATATATATATAATATATATACATATATATATAATATATATATATAATATATATATATGTATGTATGTATGCATATGTGTGTGTGTTTGTGTGTATGTGTTTTTTTGTTTTGTTTTTTGTGTGTGTGCATGCGTTTATGCATTTGTGTGTATGTATATGCATGTATATGTTCAAAGAAGATTTTAGCTTTTGCATGATTGAATGATGTTGCATCCATCATAGAAACGGTAAATCGTAATACAATTATTTTTTCACATAATTGCGACCACTTTCCAGGTAATTTTGAGCAGTAAGAGACACATCGACAAGAGTCGTGACTACACATTCCTGCACCCCTGGCTTGGCACTGGCCTCCTAACCTCCACGGGTAACTCAGGCTTCGTATTTACCTTTCGAGTATCAGTTCCTTGTTATTCATCTTCAGAATTAAACGAAAAAAGGCATCCAATGATAAGATGAGTAGGAATTCAAATCTTTAGAGACGTAGAATTTTAAATCATTTGTTGAGAAGGAATTCAAAAGTAATTATATTCCAATGCATAGTACGCATCTTCTTCCCTTTAATTACTCTTCAGGAACCAAGTGGCACTCTCGCAGGAAGCTCCTAACAACAGCTTTCCACTTTAGGATTGTCGAAGACTTTGTGGATATCTTTAATCATCAGAGTGGAAAGATGGTAAAGAAGCTTCGCGAAAAGGCCAATGGGAAACCTTTTAATATTTTTCCATACATTACCCTTTGTGCTCTGGATATCATATGCGGTTAGTAGATATGTGCTCTTATGAAAATGGGATGGGATACGTAGAGACGTAGAGAGAGAGAGAGAGAGAGAGAGAGAGAGAGAGAGAGAGAGAGAGAGAGAGAGAGAGAGAGAGAGAGAGAGAGGGAGAGAGAGAGAGGGAGGAGAGAGAGAGAGAGAGAGAGAGAGAGAGAGAGAGAGAGAGAGAGAGAGAGAGAGAGAGAGAGAGAGAGAGAGAGAGAGAGAGAGAGAGAGAGAGGGGGGAGGGGGGGAGTGAGAGAAGAGAGAGAGAGATGGAGGGATGGTGAGAGAAAGAGAGAGAGATGGAAAGAGAGGGGAGGGGGAGAGAGGCAGATATACAGGTAGACAGAGAATGTCAGACAGGCAACCAGAATCAGACAGACAGACAAACAAAACTATAAAGAAAACCGGAGAGAAAGAGTTATGGAGTGATGGTGATCAGATTTTGATCCCATGATTTTCATCGTTATTTACTGGAACAATTTCACTGAATTTGCACAGATTTACAGAAATTACACGATTACATTGAATTTACACAATTTCACAGAATTCCCAGTTTCACTGAGATCACACATTCTTACTGAATTTACACAATTTCACAGAATCCCCAGTCTCACAGAATTCACACATTTTCACTGAATTTACACAATTTCACAGAATTCACAATCTCACTGAATTTACACAATTTCACAGAATTCACAATCTCACTGAATTTACACAATATCACAGACTTTAAGTGCTTCCAGAAACCGCAATGGGAAATACGGTCAACGCCCAAGACAACAGCGAATCCGAGTACGTCAAAGCTGTGTACAGGTGAGCATGTCATTTGGTCGCCGTGAAAGTAAATTAACCTGTATCATATGATTACATTTTTTTATATTCATTGTAAACTAGTCGGAATTTTTTTCCAGGATTTACATATAATACTCTGAAGTTCAGATGATTAAATCCAAATTACAGGATAATACACATCATGCAGTTACGAATGTCACGCCCATGGCTGCAGCCTAATTTACTCTTCAAGGCCTTAGGGTATGCAAAGGAGCATGGTGATTGTCTCAAGGTACTTCATGGATTCTCCGAGGAAAACATCCGCCAAAGACGCAAGGCCTTCAGAAAGAAGAAAGCTTACACTGACGTCACAGACTGCCATAAGATTCAAGGTGCAGTTCGCGTGTTGGTGGTCAGTGGGGACCCGCACCTCGAGAAAATAGTAAACTTATATAAGATAATTGAATTATGTATATAACATAAAAGAAGAGGATTATATATTGTTAATATATTCATCAAATAATCGCGAAAAAGTTGTTACTTTTAAAAGTATTTTTTCATGACGAATATTCAGTTCCTAGAATGTCGTGCTGCACTGAAGTAGCAGTAGCTTACTAGCAGAGATCCAATACATCAAATATACATCCAGTTAGGTCGCGATGGAAAAAGTTTAAATACTGACTTAAGCTCTTCCTTTATAGTTAATCAAGTAAATTAATGAAATAAATTAATTGTCATTTTGACCGTGCTTTTTCACAAGCATTAAATTTTTGATAAAGTTCTTTTTCTTTTTTATATTCCCACAGGCAATAAGAAACATATGGCGTTTTTGGACCTTCTGCTGGAGTGTTCTGACGACGCAAAGCTCTCAGACGAGGACATTCGCGAGGAAGTAGACACCTTCATGTCTGAGGGGCATGACACGACAGCCGCCGCCGTCAACTGGGCGCTCTTCCTCCTCGGTCACCATCCCGAAATTCAGGTCGTGACTGTCAAAGAAACTCACTGTCCATTAAAACTGCACTTGGAGTACAAATTGGAAGACATGGCGCATTGCCCGGAGATATCAGATTCGGAATATTGTGATCAAAAATTAAATCAAAAGTTCCTAGAAAGAGCATAATACAAGTACCTCCTTTATCTCAAATCTTTGACAGGGCCGAGCACAAGAGGAGCTTGACGGGATATTTGGGAACAGTGATCGTCCAGTAACCATGGCCGATCTTCGGGAGATGAAATATACAGAAAATTGCATCAAAGAAGCACTGAGAATATACCCGTCTGTGCCCTTCATTGGCCGTGAATTAAAGGAAGATATTTACGTTGGTACGCCCGTTTGACAAATTAACTAATGTAAACTACCTCTCATCATTTCAGTCACTGGTGTTATTGTCATCATATTTAT
>NW_028234409.1:46703696-46706196 GCF_977035675.1 Penaeus japonicus
TTGACTTGTCAAAATAAGAAAATAAGAATAATAATAAATAAACTAATTAAAAAAAACACACCTCTCACAATCCCATAGAATCAGGCAGGTGAAAAGCGCTCTGAGATGCACATCGCAGGAGAGATCTCACATATAGAGGCTGTGCGGGCTTGTCATCTTAACCCATTGGTCGTGGTATTAAATAAATATTTGTGCAGTAGGATGGCTGGTTTACATTGTCTGGCACGGTGCAATCTGCGTCTATGACCGACTCTGCTTTTTCAGCAAATCATGCCGTCCATGGTTAAGAGTGGGAGCAACATTAGGCAAATAATCAGCTTGGTGCAAATGGGTTAAAGGGGGCAGCAAGATGGATCCTGGGCAGGTAAAAGTTTTGTTGCAAATGTTGTACATATTATATATTGCTATATGTGGTTAGTAGACATCAATGGGAGTCTCTTGGTTATCTAATAATTTTACACCACAATTTCCCTGGGATACCTCATGTCCTCCCTACCTGTTTGATTTAGTTGATTGCTATAATTGGTTAGAGCTAACTAAATCCACTATAAATACACAGTAGACATGAAAGAGAATTCATCAATACCAATTTCAATGGATTTTAAGATGCAGAACCATTGAAGTAAATCACCACAATCACCCATAATTTTTTCTGAGTGGCCCTATATCCAACATTACAGAGGGGCTATACCGAGGTTCCATGTGATCCACCACCATTATTGAGGATCATGCCAAGCAATTACCACACACGACACTGTATTATGGCAAACTAACCTTCGCAATATGGTAAATTTTCCGAATAATGCTGCGTTACTAAATACCACAAAAGTGGTATCGATGGATTCCTCTCAACCTCTACAATTCATATATAGTAGAGATAATGCACGCTTCCACCCCTGGACCCCACAATCTGGGTCCAGATAGTAGGGGAGGGTATGAAGTAGATCAGGGAAATTGCGGGGTAAAATATGAATTCCAGCCATATTTTGTATGCAAAATCTTAACCTAATTACCTACCTAACTTTGCCTAGTTCTCAAGTAAGCCCTAGCCAAGGGAGGGCTTTGCCGCGCCTGGACCCCTCCCCTTTCTTAAGGCATTTCGTGCTACTTCAGGGGATATTTTGTATGCAAAATCTTAACCCAATTACCTACCTCACTTTGCCTAGTTTTGAAGTCAACCTTTGCCAAGAGAGGGCTACGCCCCCCTGTGGATCTCCCCTATTCAGGGCACATCGTGATACTTATGATACGTAATTAGTTTTATATACGAAAATGCCGAGACCACGAATAACCGTCACACTGCGCCATGATGACAGATACTGACACTTCATCTCATATATTCCTCAGGACAAGAAACTAGGACCGATAATGACGCGACCACTCAATAGAGGGCTCTCTATTATTATACTGTAAAGAATGGAGAATATTGCGTCATCTATCGAGAGAACATAAAAGCGCATGCAGGTAATTCATTGGGGGTGTCCAGTCCACAGCTTGTCGCTAGCCGTAAATACGTAAACACAGCCATGATTGAATTTCAGGGCGAGGATGGTGGTTTTCGAGGTATTTTGCACAAGGTATGTTGCACTAAGTGTCCTGAATAGGGGGGTCCAGGGGGGGCAAAGCCCTCCCTTGGTTAGGGCTTAATTCAAAACTAGGCAAAGTTAGGTAGGTAATTGGGTTAAGATTTTACAAACGAAATATGTCCCAAAGTAGGACGAGGTTGCACAGTGTCTTAAAAAATGGGACCCAGATTGTGGGGTCCAGGGGTGGAATCGCACATTATCTCCACTATATATGAATAGTAGAGGTTGAAAGGAATCCGTCGATACCACTTAAGAGGTATTTAGTAACGCGGCATTATTCAGAAAATTTACCCCCAATATATTTGGGTGGGATAGAGCTTGGCTTGGTTCCTAGTTTAGCAACATACTGGGGGTACCTCAGAAAAAGGTAAGGTTAAGTAAGTCATTTGGTTAGGATTTTGTAGATGAAAAATGCCCCAAAAACAGCACATACAAAAGACCCCCTAAAATTGTTTTTTGTCACAGCATAGTTGCAGAGGAAACTGTAGCTGCTGTGCACATGGTACACCATGCAGATGAGGATATCTTAAAGAAACTATGTCTTTTACTTTTTTATAGTCCAGTAGACAGAAATACAGTGAAACATAAGTACACTAATGACACATATCAATGCAATTTAATAATATATTATCCCATAAATTCTGTGATCTCCTTCATTATGCCCTCCACTATTATATGGGCCAAGATTGTGGGATATAAGGGAGGTCATTAAATATATCCATTTAAATGGGTAGTAGATCACTACTAATTCTGTAGCATTTAATTATGTGATATTATTTTGAATATTTTAAAATGATATACCCCTGGAAATCTCCCCATGTACATTCTGGTTTGATGGAGCTTGGGAACATCCTTTGAGATTTGCCACCAAATGAGGAACTAGTTTAGATTATGAAGAACGTGGCATGTTGTTT
>NW_028234409.1:46713696-46723696 GCF_977035675.1 Penaeus japonicus
CACCATTCTTCTCAAGAGGCCTAATTTCTGCTCTTCTCTTTAATTTGTCTGCATAAGCGAAGAAGTATTTTACATTGTTCTTTATTGCTTCAATTGCTCGCTTTTCTTCTTTTTTATTTTTTTTTATTTTTTGACACATAGATTTTTCAATCTGTCTTCTATTTCTTTAATCTCTGCTTAAATTCTTTCCTGTTTGATATAATCTCTTGTCACATTCAGTTTCTCTGATCTATTCTTGTTTCTCAATTGTGGCTTACGATCTCTTGGTGTAAAAGTCTTGTTTCGGTTTCTTTTTCTGAGGCACAAAAAAAGCAAACATCCTTGAAAGCATCGTGGAACTTCTTCACCATATCATCTGGTGTTAGCAGGACTTCAATATGTCTCAGTGATTCCTCAAGCGATTGCTCATTCAATTTTATTGTGATTGAAGTTCAAAGACTTTAGGATTTTTTTCTAGAAGCATTTTTGCTTGGTGTTTCTTATCTCTAGTGGCAATTGCTCCAATTTTGATTTTTTTGTTTCCCAATCAGTAAAGGGGAAATTAAAATCTCCAAGTGTTTTAATATTTTGGATTTCCTGTGTACTCTTGATATAATGACTAATTAAGTTTAAAGCTTCACTGAATGAAGCTTCTGTTGTGCAAGGAGTTCTCTATATAACTATGTATGATTCTTTTGTATCTCTTGTTAATACCTTCCAAGTAATTCCATAGAATATTGTATTACAGGATCTATTACTTCTGTCTTTCCTTATTAGTTCATAGTTGTTAATTTCAATTTATTCATTTCTGATATATATATATATATATATATATATATATATATATATATATATATATATATATTATATTATATATATATATATATATATATATATATATATATATATGTATATATATATATATATATATATATATATATATATTATATATATTATATATATATATATATATATATATATATATATATATATATCCATACATATACATACATACATACATACATACATACATACATTAATAATAATATATATATATATATATATATATATATATATATATATATATATATATATATATATATATATATATATATATATATATATATATATATATTATATTATATATATATATATATATATTATATATATATATTATATATATACATATATATATATATATATAATATATATATATATATATATATATTATATATATATATAAATATATATATAATATATTATATATATATATTATATATATATAATATATATATATATATATATATATATATATATGCACACACACATGTCGGTTAATACAGAGAGTCTATAATAGTTTTCTGGTTTATTAATTAAGCACTGAATATACGTCGGTATAGCGAGTTGTCGTGGCTGTTTCGCGTGGCGGCGTTGCGGCGTGAGGTCAGGAGTGTACTGCCGTTTACTGTACTGGAACCTCCACCGGAGTGGAAGTGGGACAGATAAGTCTGATAAAGAGTTGAGGTGAAGAAAACAGTTAGGAAAATGAAGGAAAGTAGTAGTTATAGTAGTAGGACGACGAAACTCCCTGTCTGACTTGTAATTTGTTGTCATGTCCACTCGTAACTCAGGGAGGCCTGCCAGGTCGGAAGGTGGTGACGAATCTTGGTCTTGTAGATTAAAGTCTGCTTGCTTGTTGAGGGTGATTAAGATGAAAAGGGAGAGGGAGGAAGGGGTCTGGATATTGAAGGCTGTGGTTAAGGGTAAGGATAATTTATTTTATTTATATATATTTTTTAATTTAATAATAATTAAGTTCTTCTTCGAAATTTAATTGAGAGTACTAAAATAAGATTTATTTATTATTTTTTTTTTTATTAGCTTTTTTTTGAGGTCTGCCAAGAGAAGGAAGTCGGAGGATAGAGTGCAGGTGCGCCCTCGGCAACCGAATAAAGCCACGGGTCAACCCCTCGGGAGGCAGTCGGGATACCAGAACACCGAGCAATGACTATCTTGAATAATGGAAGTATGTAAAGTGAAGATCAAGTGATAGAAGGGAAGCTGAGAAAGCTGGAGATAGGATAAAGATTGTAAGACCAGGGGAAAGAAGTGAGAGAAATAGCATGCATGTGCGCCCTTAGTACCTGAACAAAGCCACGGGTCAACCCCTCGGGAGGCAGCCAGATACCAGAACACCTAGCATCCTATTTATGAGAATATTTATTTTATTTATTTAATTTAATTTATCATTTTATTTCAGTACTTAGTTCTGAAGCTCTGCCCACGTTGCACTTCGCCGACTTCGCACGTCACCTGTCACTGCTATGCATGATGTGCCGTGCTTGACGTTGAAGTGGAGCCCTGTTGGTTAGCTTGTGGTCAGGGTTAAAATTGTTAAAAATCTTCTTAATCTTCTTGAAGGTCTTCTTCTATTTTTCTCTTCTTCTATCTCTTGCTGATCTTGAGTAATGTTCTCTTGATTATTGCCTCCTTACATATTCATGTGGTCAGGGTTAAAATTATTAAAAATCTTCTTAATCTTCTTGAAGGTCGTCTTCTTCTATTTTTCTCTTCTTCTATCTCTTGCTGATCTTGAGTAATGTTCTCATGATTATTGACTCCTTACATATTCATCGGTCTCCTGTGCCTGATACCGTGAAGATTGCCTCAACTTCTTCAATGCCATTGTTCTGCTGAGGCTTTTGGGCCACCAGGCATGTATGTCTTCTGGACGAACGTTGAGGCGATTGTAGAGCTCCTCATCTTCATCTTGAATTCTTGTCCATCTTCTTCTGGCTTGCTGGTGGAGTCTCTTGTTGATCGCCTCGATCCATAGCCTTTCATCTCTTGTGCGGTGACTACTTCGGGAAAACGGATATTCAGAATCTATTTGCCTACTTGGTTCTGAATAGTCTGTAGCTTCGTCATCTGCCTTCTGGTGTGGTTAGGCACTGGCGGGTATTCCATGATGGGCCGCACTAGGGCTTTACAAATGTAGAGTTTGGTTTCAGGACTCAGAGTCTGGAACCTTCTGATCTGGCTGAGCTGATGTTTTGCTTTTTGTGCTCTTTCATTTATGAGGGACAATTCCTCTTCTGCTGATTGTTAGCCCTAGTATCTTTCCTTTGTCGCAGTAGTCGACGGCTTCCTCGTCCACAATCAGGTCTGCAGTCTTGAATTTGGCCACAGGAATGACTTGGAATTTTCTCATGTTGGTCGAGATCTTCCACTGTCTTTCGAATCGATTGATGGTCTCCATGGCTCTGGCAGTTCTGAGTGCCATCATCTCGATTGACCTCCCTTCGTACTTGATGATCTGGGTGATGTCATCGGCATACATATAGTGACTGCTGCCATGTGATGGCTCAGGCAGATCTGCTGTGTAAATGGTGAAGAGTGTCGGTGAGAGGCAGCTTCCCTGTAGGACTCCACTGCTGAGGGGAATTGCTTCGCCGATTGTATTGCCAAAGACTATTCTTGCACTTCTATCGACAAGAAAATTGCACAATAACTTGGTCAAGGGCGTCGGGAGGTTCAGCCTGATGATCTTAAGTTTCAGGCCTGTGTGCCAAACTTTATCGAAGGCTTTGGCCAAATCTCTGACTTGGTTCCTTTCGCTCATGGCGTTGGCAATTTCTTCATAAACGATTGCAATGGCTGATGATGTTCCTCTGCTTGGTCTGAAGCCATGTTGCTTGGGATTTTGCAGGTGATTGCGCAATTGTGACTTCAATATCTTCTGAAAGACTTTGCCTGGGAATTCCAGCAGAGAAATTGGTCTATAATTCTCTACTTTTCTTGGATTTTTTTCCGGATTTTGATATCATCCTGTTTCTTGCTTCCTTGAAGTGATCAGGGAAGTAGCCAGCAGTGAGAGAGACATTGTATATGTTTGCCAGTCTCAGCAACATCTTATTAGGAAGATTTTGCAGGATTATTTTATTGATCCTGCTTTTGCCTGGAGCAGTTCTATTCTTAAAACTTTGAATAGTTAATTTGACGTCTCTGGAACTGACCTTGGCCATTAGTGGGTCGGTGGGGTCTAGTCTTGTGAAATCAACAGCAGCATCTGGAGATAGGAGGTCAATATGTCTTCCTATTTCCTCAATGATGGTCTCCTCGAATTCACTGTCAAAGTTCTCTTCTTCTTCGGTAATTCTGAAGCAATTTCTCCAGAAATTTCTAAACAGGATTTCTTGTTCTTCTTCATAGATCTTCTGATCCTGTTCGTCGAGGAGGTAGCTGCTCCTGCTTACATTTCTTCCCATCTTCATGCATCTCTTGGACCTCATCATAGCCATTCCTCCTCTTCCTGTAGGTCTCAGGGTCGAGGTAGGTGATGATCACACCACCGAGATTTAGGGCGGCTGCCCTAATTCTCTTGTCTATGATGCTGGCACAACCAATAGATTTCAGCTTCTGATTATTGTGGGAGTATTTCATCCTGCCATTCTTGATGTATTCTGCAACATCATCATCAATATTGCCGTTGGCAGTGTTCTTTTCAACAGGATGACTGCCTTGCCTCTTGCCTCTCTGGCCTCGTTCATGTTTTTGCACCTTTGCATCTTGTATACTTCATTGATTCGAGTATTCAATTGTTTAGTCAATTCTTTTTATCTCTTACTACCGTTTTCTCCTGACATCCCGTCTTTTAAGCCCGGGCGTCGTTTTTACTATCGCGACCTGCCGTTTGACCTGTGCTCTCATTGGCTGGTGGTGTTTCGTAATTGACCAATGCGGTGGTGCGTCGGGATGCGATCGCCGTCTGCTACAAATCCGATAACATAAGCCTGTCATGCTTTAATAATCATTATTTTTCGATCCCAAAAATGCCCCCCTACTATGATTAAACTTATTCTAAATATTTCCGCCACATTTGTCATATTTATTGTTTTAAACAATTTCATCAAACTCTGTAAAAATAAAAGAGAGAAAAAAAAATATGGGAAAATTATAGGGCATCACTAAGATCAAATAGACTCCGCCATTTTAATAGATAGGCTTATTTTAAAACTAGCATTGAAAAGCCTATGAAATTGTCTACATTTCTATCTACGCATATTTTTAAAGTATGCATTTGTAACCCATCTAAATCCAGGCTAAACAGTTTTATTTTTTCCGGTTTCAATTTGTTTATAAAATCAATAAAAGATAATAAAGTAATTAAAAAAGTACTCTGATACGTTTTGTAGCAACTCAAGACAAAGAAAACAGACAAAAAATGAAGAAAATCGCATAATAAATAAAAAAGTAGATCGAAAAAAACGAACAGGAGGTGATAAAAAATTACATTCGGAGATACGGCGCCTTGAAGTTGCATGAAGTCTTCAAAACCCTCCTGAGGCATATTCCAGGCCTTATTGCAGTTTCTTATTTAGCATTTTGGTTTTGGATTCAATGTTCATCCTCCCATCTTGTCTGTTCCATCCCACCCGAAGAGCCTTCATCATTTATGTGGCACACATCGACGTGCACCTAGCAATGACCTATGTCTACGTGTGTGCCAGGTGCCATCATAGGTTACATCAATATTCAATATACTGCCAATTGCTGCAAGCATTCTTTCTTTATTAGTATGAAAGACGTGTCTGCTTCTTCTTTGTTTTCCATAGTAAAGAATTCTTCCCTTTTTTGCGCTTGTTGGCAAGCGCGCACGTGGAAAGCCGGGGTAGGGGAGGAGGACGTAAGCACGCGGGGAGATGGGTGTGGCTGCTGGCCGAGCGCTCGACCCCGCTAAGATGTTTTCATCTTATTTTTCTATAGAAGATGTTTTTGTCTTTGATTTCTTCATGCCACGAGCCTTCTGTAACTGTTGTCTTTGCAGATCAACAATTTGTTTTATTTTTGGCATCTTGACAAACTCAGGAGAAAGAAAACTAAAATGCGATGTGTCACTGGACGACGAGATGTTTAACAATCCTCTCTATGGGAGCTCGGAGAGCACTGACCAGCGTTTACTCTAGGAAGTTGTGGTCCGTACTCCCTAGCCTCGCACAGGGAACCGCATACAACAACATTTATCATAATATATTGATACAATGCAGTATAATACGACATATACTAGCTCTCAAGACGTCATAACAAATTCACCCCTTATGGGGAATGGACCTCAAAACACACTTTATAGTTGAGATATTAAAATGAAATTAATAGAGTGTTGCCATATTATTGAGCTAGTGGCTGCCACATTTTTGGATTTTTATGATTTTTTCGACTTTTTTCCCAAAAATCACGCTGCCCAGTCCCTTAGGATCTTATAGTCTCCCAAAATGATTTAAGTCTTTTCACTCAAAAGTTAAATTCAATTATTATAGTCGAGATAGCTTACTTTTTGTCCACCCATTCATACAAGCCTCCGATTAAAAGTAGTGATTATGCTGCATTCGCACGGTCAATATACCGCGGCCCTTTAAAACATATCAGCAGACAGGCTAGACTTTATATAACAATCATATAGACATGTTTTGGGTAAACAGGCAAAAGCAAATTTGCTGAGTTCCTTGACTATACCTTTTACTACTTAATAATCTTATACTTTAGATTTATTTTTTTTATTTTTTTCCACAATTATTTCTACTTATAAAATAATTATAGCTTTTCATTTAACATTAATCAAAAACGTTAGTTACTTCTTTCACTAAATATTACCAATGAAAATAATAATTCAAGCCTAATTCAGTTACATTTTTCCAAGAAATATTATAGTACTTTTTAATTAGAGCAAAAAGCTTTTTCCTCTTGCTTTTTATCATTTATTATTTTTCTTACACTAATAAAAAAATAACTGAATTTAATTTAATTTACTGAAAAAAAAGGAAAAAAGGAGAAAATGTAAAGAATCATCTAGCATTTCAATATTGATATAAACATAACATCATTGGAACGAAAACTACCACATTATCTTAGCTCTTCTATTTTCGGGATCTTTTAGAAAGGGGCGAATCTTTATTTCTACTTTTCATTAACTTTTTTTTACAACTTACTTCACTCTTCCTTTACTCTGCTCTATTACCCTTTATTCTCATTATTTCGATTAATTCTTCTAAAATTAAATATCCCTCCTCCCTCTGCCTCTGTCTCTCCCTCTCCCTCTCCCTCCTTCCTCTGCCACTCTGTCTCCCTCCTCCCTCTGCCTCTGCCTCTCCTTCTGCCTCTCCCTCCTTCCTCTGCCACTCTGTCTCCCTCCTCCCTCTGCCTCTCTGTCTCCCTCCTCCCTCTGCCTCTCTGTCTCCCTCCTCCCTCTGCCTCTCTGTCTCCCTTCTTTCCCTGCCTCTCTGTCTCCCTTCTCCCTCTCTCTCTGCCTCTCCCTCTCCCTCCTCCCTCTGCCTCTCTGTCTCCCTTCTTCCTCTGCCTCTCTGTCTCCCTCCTCCCTCTACCTCTCCCTCTGCCTCTGCCTCTCCCTCCTCCCTCTGCCTCTGTCTCTCTCTTCACTCTGTCTCTCATCCTCACCCTGTGCCTCACTCCATCCTCTTCTCTCTGTCTTCCTTCTCCCTCTGTCTCTCTTTCTCCCTCCATCCTTTCCCTCTCCCTCTGCCTCTCCCTCCTTCCTCTGCCACTCTGTCTCCCTCCTCCCTGTGCCTCTCTGCCTCCCTTCTCCCTCTGCCTCTCTGTCTCCCTTCTCCCTCTGCCTCTTTGTCTCCCTCCTCCTTCTGCCTCTCTGTCTCCCTCCTCCCTCTGCCTCTCTGTCTCCCTCCTACCTCAGCCTCTCTGCCTCACTCTTCCCTCTATCTCTCTTCACTCTGCATCTGTCTTCATCCTCACTCTCTGCCTTACTCCTTCTGCCTCTCTGTCTCCCTCCTCCTTCTGGCTCTTTGTCTCCCTCCTCCCTCTGCCTCTTTCTTCCTCCTCGTTCTGCCTCTCCCTCTCCCTCCTCCCTCTGCCACTCAGTCTCTCAGCCTCTCTGTCTCCCTCCTCCCTCTCCCTCCTTCCTCTGTCTTTGTCTCCCTCCTCCTTCTTGCTCTCTGTCTCCCTCCTTCCTCTGCCTCTCCCTCTCCCTTCTCCCTATGCCTCTCTGTCTCCCTCCTCCCTCTGCCTCTTTATCTCCGTCCTCCCTCTGCCTCTCTGTCTCCGTCCTCCCTCTGCCTCTCCCTCCTCCCTCTCTGTCTCTTTGACTCTCTATTTTCCTCCTCCTTCTGCCTCTCTGTCTCCCTCCTCCCTCTTCCTCTCTGTCTCCCTCCTCCATCTTTCTCTCTGTCTCCCTCCTTCTGCCTCCTTCCTCTGGCTCTCTGTCTCCCTCCTCCCTCTACTTCTCTGTCTCACTCCTCCCCTTCTGCCTCTCTGTCTCCCTCCTCCTTTTGCCTCTCTGTTTCCCTCCTCCCTCTGCCTCTCTGTCTCTCTCCTTCCTCTGCCTCTCTGTCTCCCTCCTTCTGCCTCTCTGTTTCCCTCCTCCCTCTGCCACTCTGTCTCCCTTCTCCCTTCTCCCGCTGCCTCTCTGTCTCTCTCCTCCCTCTCCTTTTCTTCCTTCCTTCTCCCTCTACCTGTCTGTCTCCCTACTTCCTTTGCTTTTCTTTCTCCATTCTCCTTCTGCCTCTCATTCTCTCTCATTCCTCTGCCTCTCTTTCTCCCTCCTCCCCCTGCCTCTCTGTCTCCCTCCTCCTTCTGCCTCTCTGTCTCCCTCCTCCTTCTGCCTCTCTGTCTCCCTCCTCTTGCTGCCTCTCTGTCTCCCTCCTCCTTCTGCCTCTCTGTCTCCCTCCTCCTTCTGCCTCTCTGTCTCCCTCCTCCTTCTGCCTCTCTGTCTCCCTCCTCCTTCTGCCTCTCTGTTTCCCTCCTCTCTTTGCCTCTCTGTCTCCCTCCTCCTTCTGCCTCTCCCTCTCCACTCTGCCTCTCTGTCTCCTTCCTTCTGCCTCTCTGTCTCCCTTCTTCTGCCTCTCTGTCTCCCTCCTCCCTCTGCCCGTCTGTCTCCCTCCTCCCTCTGCCTCTGTTTCTACCTCCCCCCTCTACCTCTCTGTCTCCCTCCCCCCTCTGCCTCTCTTTCTCCCGCCTCCTTCTGCCTCTCTGTTTCCCTTCACCCTCATCCTCTCTGTCTCCCTCCTCCATCTCTTCCCTCTGTCTCCCTCCTTCCTTTGCTTTTCTTTCTGCTTCCTTCCTCTTCCCCTCTGTCTCCCTCCTCCCTTTGCTTTCCTGTCTCCCTCTTCCTTCTGCCTCTGCCTCTTTGTCTCCCTCCTCACTCTGCCTCTCTTTTTCCTTCCTCCTTCTGCCTCTTTGTCTCGCTCCTCTCTTTGCCTCTCTGTCTCCCTCCTCCTTCTGCCTCTCTGTCTCCCTCCTCCTTCTGCCTCTCTTACTCCCTCCTCCGTCTGTCTCTCAGTCTCCTTCCTCTCGCTGCCTCTTTGTCTCACTCCTTCCTCTGCCTCTCCCTCCTCCCTCTGCCTCTCTATCTCTCTCCTTCCTCTGCCTCTCTGTCTCCCTCCTCCCTCTGCCTCTCCCTCCTTCCTCTGCTTCACTGTCTCCCTCCTCCCTCTGCCTCACTGTCTCCCTCCTCCCTCTGCCTCTCCTTCCTCCTTCTGCCTCGCTTTCTCCCTCCTCCCTCTGCCTCTCTGTCTCCCTTATCCCTCTGCCTCTCCCTCCTTCCTCTGCTTCACTGTCTCCCTCCTCCCTCTGCCTCTCTGTCTCCCTCCTCCCTCTGCCTCTCCTTCCTCCTTCTGCCTCGCTTTCTCCCTCCTCCCTCTGCCTCTCTGTCTCCCTTATCCCTCTCTGCCTCCCTCCTCCTTCTGCCTCTCTGTCTCCCTCCTCCCCCTGCCTTGCTTTCTCTCTCCTCCCTCTGCCTCTCTGTTTCCCTCCTCCCTCTGCCGTTCCGTCTCCGTTTGCCTCTCTATCTCCCTTCTCCCTCTCTGCCTCCCTTCTCCCTCTGCCTCTCTATTTTCCTCCTCCCTCTGCCTCTTTGTCTCTCTCCTTCCTTCGTCTCTGTGTCTCCCTTCTTCTGCCTCTCTGTCTGTCTCCTCCCTCTGTCTCTCCTTCCTCTTTCTGCCTCTCCCTCTGCCTTTCTGTCTCCCTCCTAGCTCTACCTCTCATTCTCCTCCTC
>NW_028234409.1:46741196-46743696 GCF_977035675.1 Penaeus japonicus
TACCTGCCCTCGCCAAGCGATCAGCATGATCATGTTTAGCGATTCCAACATGCGATGGTATCCACACAAAATGTATAGCATGTCCAATTCGCCCGTTCCTTCCCCCCCCCATGGCGCGATGTACATTTATTCTTATATCATTTACGATATTTCCAGCACTTTATCAAGGGTGTTCAGAGTCTGGAGAGCACTCTGCCCCGAGAGTCGCAGAAAATTACTCCTGAGCCTTGAGTTAACAGAAGTCTGTGGCTATGAGTATTCCTGCCAACTCAGTTTGCGTAGTGCTCGCCCAGTCCTGAACCCTCCTACAATCTTGGTGCTGCAAAATATTGTTTTATATACAACATAAGCACATCCTGCTCTACTTCCAGACTGTAGGATCCATCAGTTGTAACATTCATAAGTCAATATTCAGAGTTTTCAAGATGCTCATTAATGGTTGCAAGGGTGTGTTGCTTAAGTACAGCTGGTGAAACTGTGTCTTTTTTAGGACATCAGTATAAAATACGTTCAATGTCGACATTTTCCATGGTGGAATAGAACGTCCATATGGGAACCTACTCAAGGACATATTTAATTGGTGTATGGATTTGTATGTCATTTGCAACCATGAATTTGGAGGGCGACTCGGCACTGCTATGCAAAGATGGATTCACTATCTTATATTTAAGTTTGCCTCTGGAACTCTGTATTATAGAAGGGTTCTTTAATTGCTTTGACACCAAAAATAGTATTGATGTATGATATTCTTTCGTAAATAGATGGCAAGTTTGAGTTCCTTTCTCATGTTCACAATCCTCGTTGTTTTAGGAGCACCGAGAATGATCCTCATGGCTGCGTTCTGTACAATTTCTAGACAAGTTAACTCTGATTCCCTAAATGATACAAGGTGTAAGGCATGGTAATCTACGACTGACCGTATATATGATAAGTAAAAGAGTCTTGCAATGTTAACATTGACACCAGGTTCTCTGCCAACAAGAGTCTTGAGTGGCTTCAGCCGCTCCCACAGTCTTTTCTTTAAGTTCATAATGAGTTCTGTGTCGTTAATAGTCACCCCGAGATACTTGTATTTGTGGCAAAGATCTAGCTCAATGTCATCTATATGAAAGTTTGGCAGTGGGATTGTAAGAGGATTGAGTGCCTTGGTTTTTTCAACTGAGATTATCAAACCGCACTCAGTAGCTTTTGTGGACAGTACATTAAGAATCTTTTGCATTCTATCCTCGGATGAAGTTTTAATGCAGATGTCATCAGCATAGCAAATAATGGAATCACTGCCCTCAAGTGGTATATTGCTTAATAGTCTGTGCATTAAAACGTTAAATAGCATGGGGCTAAGTACGCCCCCCTGGGGTGTGCCAAGCTCAAACATTTTAGAGTATGTACTTTTGATTCCCCTGAAGAGAACATGAGCTGATCGGTTTGATAAATACATTTGAATCCATGTGAAAATTGTACCTTGAATACCAAAGCTAGCCAGTTGCTCAAGGATGAGGTCTCTGTTTGCAATATCAAAGGCAGATTTAAGATCGAGAAATACAGTTTGCATGCCTTGCTGAGAATTTGTCAAGTACTCTGCAAAGCAGTGCTGAGTGCTACGTCCTGGGAGGAATCCATACAGTCTTGGAGTTAACTTGGCACGTATGCGATACATGAGTCTGCTCAAAATAATTTCTCAAGTACCTTGCACAAAAATGAGGTCAATGAGACGGGTCGGTCGGTACTTATCAGAGTTCGGTTTGGGTATGGGAATGATTAAGCTTTGAGTCCAGGAGCTTGGGAGTATTCCTTGGGATAAGCTTAGTCTGTAAAGATGTAAGAGTGGGTTACCTGGTACCTGAGCAATGAGCCGAAGTACACTATAAGTGATGCCATCCTCGCCTGGGGCGGTCGCCTTACCCTTGCGCAGTGCATTATTTAATTCCCACTCAGTTATTTCGGCAAAGTCGGAGGGGTCAGTGGCAGAACAGGCTATGGCAATGTTAAAATTCCTATTTATTTTCGTGGTGTTAAGTTTATCTCTTATTCTCTGCGGAAGTGAGTTCAGCTGAGAGGTTCTGGCCCACTGATCTAGTAACAAATTGGCCTGTTCTAATGGGCTGTGGAACTGCGGAGTGGCGACAGCTTTACCTGACAACCTGCTGATTTTTCTCCATACTTCAGCTGCAGAAGTTTGGTGGTTAATACTCTGCAGGAATTGCCCCCCTCCCAATGTTTAACTGCGAATTTGAGCCTTTAATTCTCTGAATTCTTTATTAGCTCTGAGGAATCGTAAAAGATTTCCTGATGTCATGTCATCCGTATAACAATTAGCAAGCTCTTGAACTCGTTTATGCTCCCTACTTAAGATGGGGTCATTTATCCACTTTGGTGCCTGAGGGACTGGGGAACTTTTTTGCTTTGAGAGTTTTCTTGAGCAGACCCATGTATTGTAGTAGTCAGTGACAACTTTTATCGGGTCCTGAGAGTGATTTTCGAGAGGGGGGGGGGGGGGGGG
>NW_028234409.1:46753543-46761337 GCF_977035675.1 Penaeus japonicus
ACATATATATATATATATAATATATATATATACATATATATATATATTATATATATATATATATCTATATATATATATACATAAAATCCTTGAAACTCTTTAGGCGTAAATGTGCGCAATATTTGCGAGCGTAGATCAGTCCATCGGCCGCCATCCCCTAATATTCCTGTCAAGGTATTGACCAGATGTGATATTCAAGTGATAATGAGAAGTTACTCTTTGAATTTCGCTAATTTCTGCGTGTTATGAGCATGTGAGATAGGTTTTTTTTTTCTAGTTTCTTTCATCGTTTTTGGAAAAAGTTAAAATAGTATAACACTATTTTTATATACTTACTTATCTTCTTTAGCTTCTGTTTGATATGAAAATTTAGGAAGGGCTTCTGATTAACCAAGTTGTATTGTGACAGAGTGACAGTACGTTGTTTACATCCTGTTTAATAGATATAATGAACATGCAAAATCACCAGAGAATTAAGTCTAGTATGTAACTAGGCAATTATACTTGTTAACACCAGAATTAACATTAAACTCACTAATCGATCGAAAAACATCAAAGATCCAATAAGTACTCACGGTTAAACACGTAATAAACATTAATTTACTGTTCCCTGCAACACCACAGCTATGCGCGTAACTGTCAATTACCATGGTTACATTAATGAGGGGGAAAAGGTGTGGCGTTTTTGACGTGCTGAGTTAATGAGACAGAGCTTGTCGGTGACGGTAGCAATTAAGGAGGATGCAAGACTTCATTTAAGACAGATTGTAATGCAACGGAATTTCGAGGAAAAAAATAGGATTGTAGGAAGAAGGAGGATCTATACGAAGGAAGTGAAATTTTATTTGCGAGAATTGAAGACAGAACACCTGATATGTAATTCTTTATTTAAATTGTCTGTTTTTATCTTTCATTATTCAATTATCATTAAAAAAAATAAATGTGTATTACTGGGTTTATAATGATATAAAACAAACATGCGGTTTACTGACGAAATCGCGTAATTAAGGGCAATACGTTTGCCAGAAAGGGACTAAAGAATTTAGTCGTTTCTATCCAAAGAGTTAGATGATCTTTTTAGATCTTATTTTTCTTATGATATATGTTTTTATATATCATCAGGTATATAACCTAAAACTTTGTTTTACAATACATAGACGATTATTCATAACAGAGCTGTGACGACTTCGCTTCCCTGATTATGGAAGACAAACATAAGCAAAGGGGAAATACACAACACTTGTGTTATTATCACGTTCATTGTCACACCACAAAGGACATTTGTAATTCACACGCACACAATGCATTTTGCAAATAGATTCCATGGTAATTACAGTTCACATTGCGAGTATTCACCTATACGGTTACGCCTACAAATGTGTTTGTGTGTTAATATATAGTATTTATATATATATATATATATATATATATATATATATATATATATATATATATGTATATTTATATATATATATATGTTTTCTATATTTATGTATATATGTATTTATATGATATAGATAATATATACACTATATATATAATTATTTATATATAATATATATTTTTATGATATATTTGTGTGTGTGTGTGTGTGTGTGTGTGTGTGTGTGTGTGTGTGTGTTTACATGTGTGTGCACACAAACACATACACATATATACGAATAAATAGATAGACAGGTAGATAGATAGACTATTAGATACTGAAGGTCAGATATAGACAAATATTCATAAAGATACATGTATAGAGATATAAATGTATAGTTGGAAATAGATAGACGGATAGATATACATCAGTGGACGTAATGAGCCCCTTTCGCACCTGTTCGTCTTTTTCTACTTCTTTTATTTGCTATTCTTCCCCTCTTTTCCTCCACCGAGTAGTTATCCTCATTCGTGTTATCTTCTTCCCCTCCGTGCACTTCCTGCTTTTCGCTCTGTGATGCTTCCTCTCCTATGAAAACTCTTGTTCTTGTTTTTCTCCCTCTTTGCTAAAGCATTCATAATTCTTCCTTTACGATACTTTCCTCGCCGTGTTAAGCGTCGCACAACGAGAGCCGGGCGGAACAACAACCCTTGATGCAGTATCTCGTTCTTACATCCGATCTGTACTCATAATTCATCTCTATTCCCTCTTCGCTGTTTTACGTCTCCGAATATTCCTTCTTCCCTTCATAGCCTTTTGAAATAGCAAATGCACTGCAATATCGCCCTGTTCTTTTGAAAGCAAAGTGCATACCCCTCGTACTCGATAAAGAATCCTTCTGTTCATTTACCCTTCACCCACTCGTAGTGCATGCATGTTTTTATCTCTCTTGACAATAACCATGCTCTCCCGGACCTTCCAATGGCATCCTTCATCATGTTTTATACCCTCTGTTTATCTCCGTTATATCACGTCTCCCTTCTGTTGGCAGAGAGCACGAGCTTGTTATGTTATCGCCTTGGGGACACTTTGTAATTCGGCGCGTTTGGGGGCGTGGTGTCTGTGATTTCTCTTTCGCTTCCTGCGTCCCTTTTCCATCTTCGGAAGTGCATTTCACACGGACCCCTGTCCTTGTTTCTTCTTATCTAATCTAGCTTCTATTTCTGGTATGTGCGTCTGTACTGTTTGTATCGATAATATATAATACATATATATATATATTAATATATAGTATATTTATATATATATATATATTATATTATATATATATATATGGGGTGTGTGTGTGGTGTGTTGTGTGTGTGTGTTGTGTTGGGTGTGTGTGGTGTGTGTCGTGTGTGTGTGTGTGTGTGTGTGTGTGTGTGTTGTGTGTGTGTGTGTGCGTGTGTGGTGTGTGTGTGTGTGTACTTTGATATGCAATTATTATTATATAGATTTATATTATATATATATATATATATTTATTATATATATATATATATCTATATGCATTTTTTTTCTGTTATGGATATCTTATGAATTAATAAATGAAAATTATCTTATAATTCACCGAGAACATCCAAATCTAGGAGACGGATTTGTGAATGCTTAATACTAGAAGTCTTGCTTTGTGAGATAATTGTCTTAAGTAATTTGCTTCCAGACAAGAATGAGCGAGAAAGAAAAAAATGACAAAAGGATTGATGTATGTGTGTGTTTGCGGAAGTGTGTGTGTACTTTTTTTTTGGTGCAGTAGTCCTAGAATGTAAGTAAGTAAACACTGATCATTCCAAATAAGATGTACTTTGGTTCTTCATATAAGTTGGGTTATAATGAATACCGGCATATACGTGTTTCATCGTACTGTAGACTAAGCACATTACGTCATACAAATAAGACCTCCCTAATGATAGGCAGTCGCCACCATATGTTACGTGTCATATCGCACTAAAAGGACCCTTTTTTTCCTGGTAGACAGTATGGCGTTGGTTACACTGCTATTTCAATGGACAATATATTTTTGCATGATTGTAGCACGTTGTCTCGAAAAAAACACTACGAGTAAGTTTAATAAGGGTACAAAAGTTTAGCAAGTTTGAATATACTATATTCACACAACAAAAAGAAACACATAAATACTCACAGACACAATACAAACACCGATCACGCGGACGACCCCACACAACACATCACATACAAATCACACCAACAAACATACCACACCAATACACACACACATACACACAAACACACGTACACACACACATAAGATACACTTAAAACAAAGATAATCCTAACACACACACACCACACACACACACACACACACACAACACAACAACATATATATATAATAATATATATTATATATATAGATATATATTATATTTATTATATATGCATTTTTTTCGGTACTGGGATATTCTTATGAATTAATTATAAATGCAAAATTATTTTATATTCGAGATAACATCCAAACATCTAGGGGAGAGATTGATTAAAGCTGCCTACTAGCAGTTTGCTTTGGGCAGATACTTGTCTTAAGTATTTGCTTCCAGACAAGAATGAGCGAGATAAAAAATGACCAAATGGAGATGTATGTTGTGTTTGCGACGTGTGTGTGTGTACTTTTTTTTGTGCGTAGACTAGCATGTTATGTACTTATACTCTGACTCCTTCCAAATTATGATGTACTTTGGTTCAACATTCTAAGTGTGTGATATCATGAATACCGGATTTACGTGTTTCATCGTCACTGTAGCTACGACACCATACGTTATTCAAATAAGACCTCCTAATGTTAGGCAGAGCGCCACATATGTTAGTGTCATTCACTAATCGAGTCCCTTTTTTTCCTGGTAGTCAGTATGGCGTTGGTATCACTTGCTATCAATGGACGAAGAAACTTTTGGATTTGGTTGCACTTTGTCTCGAAATCACACCGAGCAAAGTTTATTAAGGGTACAAAGACTGAAGTTGATAAATATTATATACCACACACAAAGAGAAACACATTACATACTCACAGACACACATACAAAACACACGCGCTCACACGGACGCACACACACACACACATACACATACACACTCACACACACACACATTACAACACCACACCACACACACACAAACAAATACACTCACACACTCGTACACACCACACAAAGTACACGTATACCACACAATGATTAATCCCAAACACAACACACTCCTGTTTTGTATTTGCACCTGAAATTTTACAATCGTGTGTTTTTAAAATACGATTCTTGATAATGTATTGCATTCAAAATATTGATTCTCCCCCTTTCTTATTGCCATTCCTCTTCTTAGTGACAATGACAATCTCTCTCTTAGTGACTATGACAATATAACGAGATCACGGTAATTGCTAAAACAACAGAAATATAATTGCACAATAGTGTGGATAATGTTGTGCTGATAGTCATAAGGACAGCTTAACCAAAATCACAACCATTACTCATGTGAATGATAATAATGATCTATGATGATATTGATTACAATGTAATGATAATGAGGGATGTTCGACGGTGACAAAATATTATTGATGAAGGATAACAACGTTATAACTGTAAGATATTATAGTGATAGTAATATGATTGATAATGCTTATAATGGTAATAATAATCAGTAAGAACGGTACATGAGAAATGAAATTGTAGTACTGATGAAAAATAATCATATTGATAATCATAACAACGAAAAAACCTTTATTGTAATTGATGATAGTAATGATTAAATAATGATAAACAATAACTATAATGGGGTCATGATGGCGATTATGATGATAATCAATAATTCAATAAAAGATAATAGTAATAATGGTAATTTTGAATTAGTATTACATGATGTTTTTTAACAATTTGATAACAATAACTAATAACAACAATAATAGTTGATAACAATGATACAAATAATAAGAATATTGTAAGACAATATCGATAATATTATTGTGATAAGGAATATACTGATGAGGGTAAGGATAATAGGATAATGATGATGATGATAACGGTAAAATATTATAAAACATCAATTGTTAAAATAATAAGGATAATATTGAGGATGGTGAAAATAATAAAAAAAAACATAAAAGTTATGTGATAATGGTAATGATACTATAAAAAAAGATTACATGATAACGTTGATGATGTTAAAGAAAAATTATCATAATAATGGTAATAGTAAATAACATTAATGGATAGCAGTTCTGATATTGATAATAAAAAATAATGTGTATTGATGAGAGTATATAAAGATTCAGTGATGATGGACAATCAAACATAGGAACATTCCAATCTATGTAGCATTGTAGTGATGATCAATAATGATGATACTAATGACGGGTAATGATAATGATGATAATGATATTGATGATAATGATGGATAACGGTGCTGATGTAGTAATGATTATGATAATATAATATAGGTGACAATTGATTAAAATGAAAGATAAGACTGATAATAACCATAATAGATAATGATAATCGACAAGATGAAAAGCTACACAAAAGACGTGACAGCACGAAGGATTAATCACAATACAAATACTATATGACAAAGACAAACTCCAAAAATGTCATCAAAGCGAGGACTCTCACCATCATACCAACAATGAGAGCAGCAGCAACACCACCTATTGCAATTTGCTTGATCCATTCATCGTCCCTTGAAGAGCAGGTGCCAGAAACGTTGCTGATCACCTTAGGGTTTTCTTCTCAACGGCACGTGACGCTTACATAACAAAGCCATTCGCGGTGTCCATAAAAGTTTTAAAATCCCTTTTCTTCTTCAATGGATTCCCACGCTTTGTAGTAACGTAAACTCATTCCCTCACCCCCTCACACCCCCACCCTACCCCTGTTCTGTAACTTTGGGAGACCTCTGCTGGGAAAGAGTGTCAGGCGGCCATTTCGCGAGATATATTCATGACGTTTGTGCTTTCTGCGTGCGCTTGGGCGGGGGTCGTTTGGGAGCCATGGTTGCGGGATGTGGTGGGGTCGATCGGGAAGCGAAAACATTGAGTGGGTGGGTGTATATGTTCATATATATTTTAATATAATATATATTATATATATATAATATATATATCTATATATATATTATATACACATATATATATATATATATATATATATATATATTAGATGAATATATATTTTTTATTTGTATAATATACAATACTTATATATATATATTATATATATATATATATATTATAATATATATATATATATATATTTATATATATATCTATATACATATATACTGTATATAACATACATAAATATAATAATATATTATATTTATTTATATATAATAGATATATTTACATATATATATATATTATATAGATGATAGATATCATATTTATATATATAGGATATTAGATATTATAATATATACAATTTGTTTATGGTGGTATATATAATGTATAAATGTATGTACAAATATATTTATATATATAGATATTATATAGTATATATATTTATATTATATTATATATGTATTAATATATATTATATAAATATATTATATCTTTATCTCTTTACATATATTTTTATTATATTTCTATATATATATATACATATACTATATATATATATATATATATTTATATTATTTATATATATATGTTGTATGTATTGTATGTATATGTATATGTCTATACATATATATCTATAATATGATATGTTGGTATATATATGTAAATATATGTACAAATTATATAGTTTTATATATATATTATATATATATATATATATATATATTATATGTATGTATGTATATAATATATATATTTATTTATATGTATATATATATTATTACTATATATATATTATATATATATATATATAATATGTTTGTTGGTATATATATGTAAATATACTGTGATTGGCTATCTATCATTCACTTTTCTTAGCAGTATTACTATCAAGGTATTCTAACTCACGATGAAAATTTGAGTATGGACAGAAATTATGAATCGTCAATATATGTTCTTGTTTATTTACCGTTAGTAGGAAAATATTTTATAGTGAAATATTATGTGTTTTTTTTTCCACTGCAATCACTGTTAACATATCATTACTTAGAAGTTTTTTGTTGATGTTCCTTACATAAACGACCCATAGGTATATACAAATTCATTCTGCGTAGGGATAATTTCTCTTATTTCTGTTGCATTATATCACATTTGAAATCCCCCTTGGTTTTGAAATCAACAGCTTTCTCTCCGTAGATTCCCAAGCGGAGGAAGTGAAAAATGGATTCAGCGTAGAGAGACCAAGTTAATGTCTGCGCATATGTTACCGGGTGTGTGTGTGTGTGTGTGTGTGTGCGGGTGTGTGTGTGTTGTTGCGCTTGTGTAAGTT
>NW_028234409.1:46763937-46770990 GCF_977035675.1 Penaeus japonicus
CAACGCATTTAAAAGAAGGATGGTCCACTCCAGCGTTGGCCTGACCACTGTATTGCGGCTAAAGAAGAGGCTTATCTTTTAGGTAGATCCCAGACTTTGGGGTAGGTCTTCCTTGCGTTTGTGTGCGTTCTGCAAAGTCTGCATCGGAAGTCTATTTTCTTCACTCTATGCCGTGAAAACACTCTCTAATTGATTCCATTTAACACTCTCTCTCTCTCTCTCTCTCTATAGATTGACTCACTCTCTAATCTCTCTCTCTTCTAGATATATATATATATCTATATTTATAATATAATATATATAATTTATATATATATACAATATATTATATATATATATTATATATGACATTTGATATTACTATATATATTATAATATATTTACAATATATATATATTATATATGTATTATATATACGTATATATTATATATATTATATATATATATATATATATATATATAATATTAATGTATATATATATTTATATATTATATATATATATTATATATTATATATAATATGCTATCTATATACTCTCAAATAATATTTATGATATAGATATATATATATATATATATATATGATATATATTATAAATACTATATAAAATATTAATATTATATATATATATTATCATTACCAATACTCAAGTAAATTCTATACTCAGAACTAGAGATAGTATGCTAAGTTCTTATATCCTATCTACATATATATATATATATAATATATATATTACTATCACCTCTCTACATTACCATAAATATAATAATATATAGAACTACGCATATAATATATATTTATATATATAATGTACTTCCCTAAAAATATATATTATATATATATATCTAATAATATATATCATATATTTAATAAATAAATATTATATATATCATATAGGTATCGATCTTATATATATTTATTATATATATAATATCTATATATATATATAAGAATATCAATATATATATATATATATATATATATATATATATATATATATATAAAATGTATATATCTATATATCCTATATATATAAATATTATATATACGAATATACACATACATATCATATATATATCTATATTATATATATAATATTATATATAGATAGATATAGCATATAGAGACCAGTATGATGTTGTATATATCTATATATATTTTATATATATATAGTATTATATATAAATACTATATATACTGCCTATATCATGTAGTAAGTATTGTATGTACATATATATATATCTATCTATTATATATATTATATATACTATATACTATATATATTTATATGTATGTATGTATGAGTATGCATGTATAAATAAATCATCTATATATTATATATATACTATATATATATTTATATATATATATATATATATAAATATATATATATGTATATCTATATATTATATATATATATATATATATAAATATATATAATATATAATATGTATAGATATATACTTTATATATATGTTATATATATATACTATATAAAAATATAAATTATTATAATATTTATTTATTTGCATTTATATATAAAAATATATATCTTCATCTATTTATATATCTCTATATACAACATCCATATCATATATACACTATTTACTCCATAAATACTATGACTCTATTATATATACAATATAATATATATCATCAAAATATATATATACTAAATAATATATTAATATATTATACATAACTATACATATATATAAACCTCAAAATCAGGCCTCGCATGAAAAGTCGTACGATCAAAATCTCCGTTTGATATATGACTAAGTTTGTCGCTTTTAACATAATAAAAATGTCATTCCTAACGGCGTGATTTGAAAACACTTTACTATGTCGGTACAGATGGAAGTTTTACGACCCCTGCTACGATTGATGTAATTAAACAATGTATACGAATATATTATATATATATATATATATTATATAAATTATATATATAATATTATAGTATATATATATATATACATATATTATTTAATTAATATATATATATCATTACTCATCACATATAATATATTATTTTATATATATATATATATACATATATATATATAATTATAATATATATATATAAGTATTATACATTATATATATATATAATATATATATCTATAAATATATTATATATTATATATATCTATATTATATATAATTAAATCTATATCCGTATTTATATTATTATATATATATATATATATATATATATTATATATATAAATATTCTGTATTATATAAATATATTCTATACTCATATATATAATTTCCTAATATATATATATATAAAGTATAAAATATATATATATATATATATACTGTCTATGTATATATATTATATATAAATTATCTATGAATACCGATAATATATATCTACTCTTATATATTTTTATATATATATATATTATATATAGATATCTCTGTAATATGTAAATTATATTTATATATATGTATTTATATATATATATTATTATATATATATATATATTATCTATAAATATATCTGCTATATATGTTTATAATATAAATATTATATTTATATATCTATTATCTATTTAAAAATATTAATATTCTATACAATATATATATACTCTAAAAATCAAAAATATATCTAAATATATAAATCAAAATAAATATAAAATATAAGTATCTAACATTAATGTGTGTGTAGTATACTATATATATATATATATATATATATATATATAACTATACTCTATATATATCATATCTACGTATAATATATATATATATATATAATATATCTAAAACTATCTATAACATCAATAATACTCCTAATCTCTACTCATATAAATCTATATCCTCATATCCTCATTTAAATATATAAATAATATATATATAATTCTACTAAATCTATCATACCTAAAATAAATAAGTTACATAATCAAATCACTATACCACTCCTACCAACTCTTATTACTCCTAAATCTTGTCTACATATGTATATATATATGTAAACATAAGACATAAATAAAATACCCAAAAGCCTATATACTACACCGATACAATCCTCACCTATATAATCCTCCATATATCAACTCTGATATTTAATACTATATACATTATATATACAAACTATCTAATACCAATATACAATATATATCATATAAGCATACTAAATATATATATTTTATATATATATCTCTATATACCTAACGTCTATACATGATAAATATATATTAATATATATAATACCCGTAATCCCTGTATACTATATATATATTATATATATTTATGTGTGTGGTGTGTGTGTGTGTGTTGTGTGGTGTGTAGTGTGTGTGGTGTGTGTGTGTATATATATATATATATATATATAAATAAATATTATATATATCTATTATTATTATATATAATATATGTATATATATAAATAATATCTATATTAAAAATATATATATCTATATATATATATAATATATATATATATATATATATGACGGATAGGCGCATAACTCTATGTGTTTATGTGTATATATATATATATATATATTATCATATTTATATATATATATATATATATATAAATATAAATATATAAATATATATAAATATATATTATATATATACTATTATATATATTTATATCTAATATCAGTATATACTTATATAGGACGGATAGTGTGTATGAGTAATATATTTCTTATATATTATATTAAATATATATAAATATATGATGCACTATAAATAAAACTCTAAATATATATAAGTATATATCACTATTATATATCTCTTCTATAAAATATATATATATAATTCCCTTATATATACATATTAACTCCAAATTGAACAAACCTATCTTACTTTTACATCTAACTTACATCTTCTATATGAGACTATCTCTTAGTCTTCTTAATTATTTCCATCTTTTTATTTCTCTCTCTCTCTCTCTATCTATCTATCTATCTATCTATCTCTTTCCTCTCATACTCGACTCTTTCTCTCTCATGTCTTTCTCTTTCAGTTTTTTTTATCCATTTTTTATTATGACTCTATCGTTTACTC
The DNA here is from genome assembly GCF_977035675.1 of Penaeus japonicus. Lineage (NCBI taxonomy): Eukaryota > Metazoa > Arthropoda > Malacostraca > Decapoda > Penaeidae > Penaeus > Penaeus japonicus. Next base: position 46,767,971 of record NW_028234409.1, read on the forward strand.
TTCATCTAACGTTCACACACCAAACGATATTTTAAACAAAAAAATATGTTTCTCCATATTATTATCAATGTAGCCTTCGAGTTAGTTGTGTAATCAGTTAGACTCTGCCCTGAACGATCTGGAAGAAAAGCATAGATTCTGAATTCCTAATCCCTCATAGCATCACACCAATATAGTTCTTTGATACGATACAAGCGAGAGCGACCAGCATTTCTAGTTTATTCAAGGACAACTAAGGGGATTGTGGAGGATGGCGGGAAGACGTGAATGAGCTGAAAATGGAAGATTAAACAAATCCTCTAATAGTCTCATGGCGAGACGCAGATTATCAGCATTATGAGGAAAGTTTATTTCAATGTCAAATTTCAATGTCAACATCCTGGCTCCCTGCTGGGCATTAATTGATACATAGAAAGTGTGTATAGTCACAGAGGCACTTCGACACCCATCTGTAGTAAACTATGAGATACTCTAAGACTATAAAATAATCTACTATAACTCAATAATCATCTCCAATATAACTACTATGTATACTCCATATACTATAATACACTAAAGTTAATAGATATCTTTCAAACGCTAGACACAGAAATTCTCAGATCTCCGATATTCTCTGCAATCCCTACAGAAAAGCAGCAGAGCGTACAATAAAGCACCGTCATCCGAATAAAATAAAACTACACAGGTAACCAATCCGCAGATTCTTAACCGCAGACATCATACTAGCTTGCCCAAGTAAAGAATCCAAAGGCGAGGCCCTCTCGGTCAGACGTTACTTTGCTTACTCGGCAGACTATCGTCCTAGTCTACTGTGTGTCATGTGCTACCAAACCCCAAAAACACGACAAATGACAGTTAAATTAGCAAAACTTTTTGGAAGATTCCGCCAAGGCGATGGATAAAAGTCCTTGTCTACCGATGCCATAAGAATTCCAAGAGCTTTCTAAAGACAGCTCAGTTTATGAATTCTATCATGGAAGTGAACACCTCCCTCGAAAAGAGCTCAAATTAATAATGTCCTCAAACGTTTACCAGAGAAGATGAGATCTGAGAATTCTTGAAAGTGAGACTACTGTCGCCGCTTAGGAATTCGCGAATACCTTGCTATTCAGACAGGAAATGATGGACTTAGAGACGTAGAACGAGCGAAAAAAGATCGAGAGCGATAGTAAGAGAGCATAGAGGAGAACCTAAGCTAGGGGGAGAAAGAACGCGCAGAAGGTGAGGGACGGGGACGGGGTCTATAAAAGTATCTTATAGACTATTAAAATGATTGGAAACTTAATCCCTAGGAGGGAAAAAAAAAAGAATTCGTAGAAAGAGAGCGAAAGTTTATGCAACCTTCCTTGCAGTTTTATAAACGAATAACACAGAAACTAAACCCTGGCCTTGTCATTTCCAAGTTTAGAACATTTTTCTACACTGCCTTTCAGCAAAAAATGTTCTCTTATCTATCATTTCACAAATGATTTAAGAAAAAATGGCCATGTAGCGAAGCAATTTATGCCGCGACTAAACTATTATGACGGCCATATGTGCCAGACGTATAAAAAACAAAGACTATAGGCATTGAATTGCATGCGTGGTAGTGCTCACAATATCAGTACTGATAGCCGTCATTATATGACACGTTACTTTCCGACACTTAGCGAAAAAAAATGTATTACATCCGAGTGAAAAGAAAAGCCAGCGGGAGATTGTTTTAGTCTCGAGGTCTGATACTGGACGTACGCAACAAATATCCCCTTTTTTTTTTTCAATTTTGCGTTTTGATCTCCACCATATCCGCCCTTAACTAATCGTGGCACATCTTCAATTTATGATGCTGCGTGAGTGTGGTGTCCACCACACGTCACACGCCCGATAAATGAAGTCTTAGCAGATCTTTTAGTTTTGTAAAAACTATTTTAGAGATCTAGCTTTTTTAAAAATGATGGATCCTTCATCCGAAACTTTAATGATTTTTTTTTTTTTTTGTTATTATTGAGGGTTTGAGAGAGAGGGGGCTTACATACTCTATTCATTCCAATAGAATATCTGTGTTGCTATTCATATTGTACATACTTACATCTGTATCTGCATCTATCTATCTATCTATATTCATAGAAATGCTATATTAGAAACATACCTACCAACCCCACCCACACCTCCCACACAACACACAACAACAACACACACAATATATAATATATATATATCTCTATTATTATTATATATATCTATATATATATTATATAGACTCATATATGATATATCATATAAACTATATACTCTATATATACTATGCACATATATCTATATAATAAATATTATAAAATATATATGCATATATATATAATAATATTAAATATTATACATATATATAAAAAGTATGTATATGTTTTATATATCAATATATATATCTATATATATATAATATATAGGTATGCCAACAAAACATTGGTGTGTGTGTCCCGCACTGTGTGTGTGATTGTGTGTGTGTGTCGTGTTGTGAGTGTGGTGTATGTGTGTGTAATACATATATGTATTGTAGTTAATATATACTGTGTGTGTGTATACATCTTGTATATAAACATTATATATAACATACCAATTATAACTTTTTTAATCGATTCCTCCCCTCTAATCCTATCTCAAGACCTACTTATCCTTCCTCACTTTTCCCTCTCTCTTACCCCCCCCCCCCCCCCCCCTCTTCCCCACCCGACCTCACCTACGTTCTCTTCCTCCTTGTCCATCTTCCCCCTTCCTTTCTTATCCCTTTTCCGATACCCGACTTTACCTATGTTCTCTTCCTTTTTGTCCTTCTTCCCCCTTCCTTTCTCATCCCTTTTCCTTTTCATCACCCATACATTCCCTTCAATTTTTACCCTCTTTCCTTCCTCGCATCCTCTCCCCTTCACCTTTCCTTCAGGGACGATCTATCCCATTTCTTATTCCAGGAAAAGTATATATATATATATATATATATATATATATATATATATATAGATATATAATTATTATATATATATATAATA
>NW_028234409.1:46771090-46773590 GCF_977035675.1 Penaeus japonicus
GAGAGATGAGAGAGAGAGAGAGAGAGAGAGAGAGAGACAAATATTGTGGAATGAGATGACAGCAGTGAAGAACTGCGCTTATAAAAACTGAATTCCCGTGGGTATTCGACCTGAACTCTACATATACGTAATGATGTTTTATACGGCATTTAAGTAATTATCTCGTCATTCAATGCACTCGCTGCGGTATTGGAATAGTCTTCTATCTTTCTCTCTGTTTTGTCTTCGTTACCGTCTGTCTTCTCTCTTCTTTCTCTTTTCTTCTTTCACTCGCTATAATATGTTATCTAAATATCTATATATTATATATATATATATTAATATCAATAAATAATCAAAGTAGATATATTATATATATATATATTTATATTATTATATTATTATAACTATATATATATATAATTATCACGTCATATAGCTATTGATTTAAAGATTTTATAAGGATAATATATATATTATAGATATATATAAATAAATATAATATTTATATGTATATATATATATATATAATATTATATATTACTACATATATATATATAAATATTCTATATACTAATTTCTATTATATATATATATGATCTATCTATCTATATACCATATCGATACATACATAATATAACATACATCACACATACATTAACACACTAAACCATCAACAGTACTCACCAAACACACACAAACACACACAACACAAAAACACACAAATACACAACACAGCGACACACACACCCAACAACAACAATACACACACCCGCGATACACACAACCCAACATCACAACACAAACACAACACAACCAACAAACACTCACCCAACACACCACACACACACTAACACACAAACACCAAACCAGCAGCGGCGCCGCACAAATTATATATTTAAAATATATATATATATATATATTCTATCTATCTTTATATATATATTTATTATAAATACTACATCAATTAATACTACACACCGACAACACAGCACACACGTAACAATACACCACAACACAAACAACACACCACACACACCAACACACAATCACCCACCCAACACCACACAAACACACACACCACACCATATAATACAATATAAATTTCAGGCTGTGTGGTGAAGTCCGCTCACTGTCATATATTTTCTCAAATTCGACAGCAGGAATGCGGCTAAAAAACAATATATTTCATAATTCCGGTAATACATATACATAAACGTTATATATTTCCTTAATTCACGGCATTAAACACAAACTATATTAGACGAAATATATCTATATTCTGGCTTCTCAGAAATACACGCGTTATTTATTTCCCGAATCAGCGGAATTAGAAACGAACTATACACATCGAAATTCCGGCATTTCGTACAAACATTTTCCGAATTCGCGGAATAAGAAACGAACTATATACATCGAGATTCCGGCATCTCGTACATTCATTTCTCAATTTCGCGGAATTAGAAACAAGCACTACATATCAAAATTACGGCATAACGTACTAACATTTCCAGAGTCGACAGCATTAGAAACGACATCGTTGGTGGCAGTTTTGAACGAATATACCATTCGATATTTCCGGTTTTACATACATACACAATTCTCGAAAGTCACGTATTTGAGACATTTAGAAACGCGAATTTACATCGAAATTCCGGCCCTTTTTCTATACACACACTTCTCGAATCGTGAATTTGATTAACGAAACTTTTAATAGCCCATCTGTAATTCACGGCTTTACATACATACACTTCTCGAATCCGTGACATTAGAAACGAACTATTCTCCTATCGAAAATAACGGCTTTTCATACATTCACTTCCGATCCGTGACATGAACGCCTATACCATCGAAATTTCGCGGCTATTTACATTATTATTTGAATCCGTTTGTACATTAGAACGAAAACTATACCCATTCGAAATTTACCGTTTCCATACCTTCCGAATCGTGACATTCGAAACCGCACCTATACATCGAATTAGGCATTCCCAAAGCATATACTTCCTGAATCCGTGACATTAGAAACGAACTATACCCATCGAAATTCCGGCATTACAGAAGCTGTGGCATTGGCCGCGCCGCTGTTTGAAGCTGAGCCCTTCTCTCATCGCGGGCTGTTGCTCGAAAACTAATGGCGACCAGGAAGGTTTTCATTTTTACGGAGAACAGAATCGGCGCTGGGGGGACATTGGTTGGTTACGAGTGGAGAGGGGTTTGGCAGGGTTAGGCGGGGTTTGGCGGGGTATGGGTTGTCAGTACTAGGTCTTGGTTGAGGTTTTGTTCTGTTATGTTTTGTTTTTCGAGTCACTGTTTGTTCCTTTTTTTTTTCTAAAAACCTTTCCCTCTCACCATACTTCCAATTCCATCTCATCCTTTCCCTCCTGTTTCTATCTCCTTATCCCTCGCATCTATCATCTCCTCCCCTTCACCCCTCTTTACTGCCACTCTCTCTCCCTTCCAATAACATCATGTCTGTTTTTTATCTCTCTTTGTATGGTTTTGTTTTCTTTTCCTATTT
>NW_028234409.1:46781554-46789386 GCF_977035675.1 Penaeus japonicus
GAGGTGAGACGGGAGAGGAGGGGAAGAGAGGATGAGGAGTAGTGGGAGAGGAGGGGGTGAGAGGAGGGTAGGGAGAGGGGTAGGGATGGGAGGGAGGGAGGAGGGAGAGGGGGGAGAAGAGAGGGAGGGAGAGATGAGGGATGTGAGGGAGGGAGAGGGAGTGGCGGGGAGAGGGGGAGGGAGGGTGAGGGGGGGGAGGGAGAGGGGGAGGAGGAGAGAGGGAGGAAGAGGAGAGGAGGGGAGGAGGGAGGGAGGGAGGAGGGTCGAGGGAGGGGGAGTAGAGCGGGAGGGAGGGGGAGAGGAGGGAGAGAGGGAGAGGGAGGGAGGGAGAGGGCAAAATGTGGGAGAGGAAGGAGGGCGGAGGGAGAGGGGGAGGGAGGGGAGAGGGAGGGAGGGAGGGAGATGGGGGGAGGAGGAGAGAGAGGGAGGGAGGTAATAAGGAGAGAGGAAAGCAGGGAGAAGAGAGGGGAGGGGAGGCTCGGAGAGGGGGTGGGAGGGGTGCAGAGAGGGGGGAGGGAGGAGAGGGGGAGGAGGAGAGGGGGGAAGGTGAGATTGGAGGGAGGGAGGGAGGGATGAGGGAAAGCAGTGGGAAGGAGAGAGGGAGGGAGGGAGAGGGTGGACTGGGAGGGAGGGACGAGAGAGAGGGGGAGAGCCAGGGAGGGGAGGGAGAGGGAGAAGGAGTGGGAGAGAGGAAGAGGAGGGGAGAGGAGGGCACCCGAGGAGGGAGGGAGTAGTCGGGAGGGGAGAGGGAGAGGAGGGAGGGGGGGAGGGATTGGAGGGAGAGGGGGAGGGAGTGGAGGGAGGGAGGGAGGGCGGAGGAGAGGAGGGAGAGAGGGAGGGAAGGGGCGAGAGGGGGAGGGAGGGAGGTTTGGAGAGGGATTGAGAAAAGGGGAGAGAGGGAGGGAGGGAGGGATGGGGGGAGAGAGGGGGAGGGGAAAAGAGGAAGGTAGGAAGGGAGGAGGGGGTTCGATGAGAGTAGGATGGGGAGGAAGAAGGGGAAGAGAGGGAAGAGGAGAGATGAGTTTCTGAGAGAGGAGTGAGGGGCTAAGTAGAATCCGGGGGGGAGAGAAATGGTAGAGGTGAGGAGAGGGGGGGGGGAAAAAAGGAATATATATAGTATGTATGTGTTACATTTTATATCAATCTAATCTATCTATCTATCTATATTATATTATATGATTATATATGTATATATATTACATAATATCCACACACATATATATTATATTTTTTTATTTTTCTTCAATTATGTAAAATAAATTTTCTTACCATGTCTAAACAGCGATCACTTCATGTTGTTAACTCCCACATCATACCTTTCACCAACACTCACATCTGCCTCCATTCTCCCACAAACAAAAAACAAAAAGCAACAATAATGAGCCCCGAATCAAATTAAATCACACTAGAACTCGACCAGTTAAAAAGATAAAACCGCCAAACAACATGCGCATGGCGATCGTTCTTCTGTCTGACTCAACCGGAACTCACACAGTGTGGCAGGAGGTGGTAGGGTGGGGGGTGGTGGTGTGGGGATGGGCGGGCCAGTATGGGAGTGGGAGTGGAGGGGAAAGTGTGGGGGTGGAGGGAGGGGGGTAAGCAAACATCCTGTCAGTTGTGCTCATCTTGAGGGAGGCGATAAGGGTTGAGGGAATGAATGGAAGGAAGACAGGAAGAGGCAATTTTAGGACCTTGTGAGCTTTTCCTCTTTCCCGTCAAATTCGTGTGCTAATTAGTTGAAGCTTTTGCCTCTCTGGGTTTTTAGTGGCTGTCTTCCCGTTTGGTGTGCGTTTTTGTGTGTTGTTGAGGCTGGGCTAGTTATGGGAATAAATGCACATGCAAAATCAAAGACACACGCACACTCGCACACACACACACACACACACAAACACACACACACACACGCACACACACACAAACACACACACAAACACACACACACACACACACACACTCCCTCACACACACACACACTCACACACACACACACACACACACATTCCCACATACACACATTCTCTCTCTCACACACACACCGATAATAATAATGATAATAACAATCATATTTACAATTCAAAAAATATTAAGTAACAAAAAATGATTACATGACTTTGCATACAGTGCTTTCTTTAAAAACAAATAATAAACAATTCTCAGATGATTAAAGCAGCATTTTAATTCGTGATTATCTATCTAAAAACGTTTTAAATTATTAAAAACCAAAAAATAACATTATGAAAAAGCAGAGGAATAAAGGCACGCCGTAATTTTGTTTATAAATATTGCCATGATATGCATTAGAAAGATTAAAATGAATCTTTTTCTGTAGGCTAATTTGATAAAATATAATCTCAGAGAGATAACATGAAAACGATGAACTTTGTGGCTAAAGCCACTAACCGAAGGTCTATCTAATTTCTTATAATAGGATTTTATACATACCATACACACACTTATATACCACATACACATATATTATATAATGGAGCATATCTCTCTTCTCCTTCTCTTCTCTCTCCTCTCAATATTCATTATTAATATATATTATATATTATATATATATATATATTATATATATATATCTATATTATATATTTATATATATATATATGTATGTGTGTGTGTGGGCGAGTGTGTGTGTAGTGTGTTGTGTGTGTGTGTGTGTGTGTGTGTGTGTGTGTGTATACACACACACCAATGAATTATATAATACATACATACATAATTCATACTTATATATATATTATGCTATATATTATATATATATATATAATATATATTATATATATACATATACACACACATAACATAACATCACACACACACACACACTTTTATATATTCTATAAATAAATTTTTATATATATATATTATATATATATATATATATATATATATTATATATATATATATAATATATATATGTATATATATATATAGATATATATATATATACTATATATATATATTATATATATATATATATATTATATATGTGTGCGTTTGTGTGTCGCTGTGTGTGTGCTGTAGTGCTGTGTGTGTGTGTCGTGTGAGGTGTGCTGTGTGTATATATATATACTCATATTTATATATTATATATATTTAATATATATATATATATATATTCTATTAATTTTCTTATTAAAATATGTAACATATATACATACATATATTATATTCTGCTCTATATATAACTATTTATTATATATATATATATATATATATACCTATGCTATATATATATATATGTGTATGGATATTGTTGTATGTATATATATATATCCGATATATATATTAATATATATATATATAATATCATATTATACTATCTCTATATATATATTTATCATATAGCATATATATTCTATCGCTCGCTTATATTATATGTTGATATATGGATCTTATTTATGTATATATATATAAATTATATAATATATATATATACATATATACTTTATGCGGCCTTCTAGTGCGTGTGTGTGTGTGTGTGTGTGTGTGTGTGTGTGTGTGGTGTGTGTGTGTATGAGTATATGTATGAATATATATATCTATATTTTTATATATATATATATATATATTATTATATATTATTATATATACTATAATATATATTTACACACACGCAAAACACACACACATACACACACCACACGCAAACACACACACAAACACACAACACACACACACACACACACACACACACATTATATTTGTATATATTATTTAATATGTATATATTTTATATTATATATATATATAATTATCTTATAACTAATATTCTATATATATATATACACAATGTTCTGAAAAAAATACAGAAACTAGTTTCTAGCTAAATACAAAATAAAACCATCGCACGTATGATCTGCTACGTATCAATCGGTTATGCAAAAAATCTAGTACATTACTAGGAGCGAGGAGAGCTGCACGAATTGTATAAGCGCTTATTATGGCTCCTTATCACTTAATTACACATGAATTATTCCTATTATGTGTTTTTGTGTATATTTTGCATGGCTCCGCCCCGTTTACCATTGGCGGAGGCAATAAAACCAAACACTCGCGCTGATTGAATTTCCCGCCATTACGTGATTGTTATTCGAAACGTGTTTTCCAAGCCATGCCGCTCCTGCACCGGAACCAAGGGGGTTACGGAGCGTAATATATTTTTCATTTGGCACAACCAGTTCGCTTGCAGGAAAAGGCCTTAACACCGTCGTCTCTTCCTAAAGCCGAGATATAGAAAAAGATTACACAACATGCTGTGAATGTTTGTTTTGCAACTATTTACTTTTCTGCCCAGATATTACTCATAGTTTAGATATCTACAAATCTCAAAAAGAAAATGTCTTACGTTTTGTGACTCTAATCCGCCCCAAGTAATTAACTCAAATTATTGGAAGTGGACACTATGAGAGGGAAAACTTGAAAGCAATTGATTATAGATTATTCCCGGTGGAGAATTTTTCTACAGTTGGATGCAACACTGATTTTGCAATTGAGTTCAACGAATTCGCTTAGAATGGAGTACAAACAATTGCCATCTCACAAAGCCTCCCCACAAACTCATGTAGAGATCGTTTACCATTCTTCATTAAGTTCCAAATTCTAGCAGTATGCGTAGCTTCGCATCACACATCGGAAACACAAACATACCACACACACACACCTACACACACACACACCCCGACACCACAAAAACCAAAGAAAGAGTCGAAGGAGCCTGAGAGAGCTAGAGAGTAATGGATGAATTCTAAAAACGTTATAAATCTCTCTCTCCTCTCTCTTGCTTCTCTTCTCTCTCTCTCTTGCTCTTTCGTCTCTCTCTCTCTCTCTCTCTCTCTCTCTCTCTCTCTAGCTCTCTCTCTCTCTTCTCTCTCTCTCCGCCTCTTCCTCTCTCTCTCACTATCTCTCTCTCTCTCTCTCTCATCTCTCTTTCTCTTTCTCTCATCTCACTTCTCTCTACTTTGCTCTCTTCTCTTGCTCTCTCTCTCTCTCCTCTCGTCTTCTCTTGTTCTCTCTTGATATTTACACTAAGGTCTTGATACCCGATGTCTTTATATTCAAACCCTATTTTACATGCCCAATATAATTCTTTCTTTTCGCTAGAATTTTTATAGAATATTTGTTCGTCGTCGTGTTTTTATCCTTTGACATGTTATTTATTCCTTTTTACTATGCCAGACTTTTTTATTTTATATTCTCTCTGTATCCATATGTTCAATCTGGTCTCTCTGTTGATAGTTTACTTTTTATTTCTATGTTGATCATTTAGTCTATCATCTCTGCATACTCTACCCCCCTTCTCTCTCTCTCATCTCTCTCTCGCTCTCTCTCACTCTCGCATATCTCTAGAATATATATATATTTACATACTAACTTCTATATATTTTAATATATATATATATCTTATATTATATATATAATATATATATATTTATTATATATATATACCTATACGCTTATATATATATAAATGTAAATCACTCCTTATGTATATAGTTATGTATACCTTATAGTTATATATTTATATATATATTATATCATATATATATGTATCTGATATAGCTTGTATTTAATGTATTATATATGTATTATATATTGTAGTATATATACATATGTCATATATGCATTATATTAGATAAGATAGTTATATCATATAGTATATATAGACTATAATATATATAATTATATGTATACACAGTATAACACAAATCACACACACACACACACACATACACACACACACACACACACACACACACACAACACACATCACACAGACAAACACACACACACACAACACACACCACTATTTATATATATATATATATAGCTCTATATATATATATATTTTTTTATATCTTCTTATATTATATGTTTTATTCATTCTTTATACTATATTTAGATGCGAGTCGTTACATATATAGTTATATGTTGGTTTTATTATTTTTATATTATACATATATAATGTATTTACTGAGTGTACATTATTTATGTCTATCAGTGTGATATATATTATATATATATTGATATATGTCTTTTATATATATATATACAGGTATATATATTTATTCTAAACATAATATATTTATATTTTTATTTATAACATATACACACACAACACACACTCACCAACACACACAAACTCACACTAACACACAAACACCACACACACACTCACACACACAACACTATTATATATTTATATTTACGATTGATATATTATATATTACACGCTTATATATATATATAATATCATATATTTTTTTCCTATTTATATATATATATATAGATATATATTTATGTGTGATGTGGTGTGTGTGTGTGTGTGTGTGTGTGTGTGGGTATCTCTTTTTTTTATTGCTCTCGTCTTCGTTTTTTGTCTTTTTTTTTTTCTTTATATTTCTTCTTCTTTTCCCCATTTTAATCTCATCCTTCTCCTCCTCTTCTTTTTTTTTTCTTCAATCTCTTTTCTATTATATTATATATATTTTATATATATAATTATATATTATATATATATATATTTATGTATTATATTATATATATATATATATATTATAATAGATAATAGATATGATAAATAGATCTATTATATATCTATAAATATATATTTCTATATATAATTTATTTATATACTATATATATATATATATATATACATACATACATACATACATTTACAACACACAACACACAACAACACACATACACACAATAAGATATATCGCAAATCATATATATACTATCTATCTATATATAAATACTTTTAATATATATATTTATATAGATATATATATATATACTTTATTTATATATAGCTCTTCTATATATATATTTATATCATATATATATATATATATATATACTATTATATTTGATATATATATATTTATATATATATATGTATGCTCTTATATGTATATATATATATATATTTATATATATATATATATTGCTTTATTGCTATACCTCAACATGTATGTATATGTAATATTTGGTACTCTGCATAAATAAATACATTACTACATACATACCTACATAATACTTATATATTACATAACACACACACACAAACACAACACAAACACATCTGCGCTCATATATATATTTTTATATATATATATATATATATAATATTCTATATAAATAATAACACACGAAAATCGATCCTCTTCACCACGTTGACAACACATGTCAACTGTCTGGGTCTACTCACACGGCTCGGAAAAGAAAAAAAGTGAATGTTTTGGCCCTGTTTGCCATGAAGGGGCGGGGGGGGGCGCTATTCATTTGATGGGGTCTGAGCGTTCTGATATCGTGGTTTATGCTTAAGGAGGGGGGGACGCAGAGAGACGCAGGGAAGTGGAGGGGACGAGGGAAAGAGAGAGGAGAGAGAGAGCAGAGAGAAGGAGAGAGAGGAGAGGAGGAGAGCTGAGAGAGTGAGAGATGAGAAAGAAGAGAGGTGAGAGAGAGAGAGAGGCACGAGAGTGTGTGAGAGAGGAGGGATGATGTGAGGGAGAGACGAGGAGCAGAGAGACTGCGGAGACGACGAGAGAGGCAGAGAGAGGAGAGAGAGAGCTACGAGATGAGCGAGACGGCTGGAGTGAAGTGAAGAGGAAAAAGAGCGAGAACAAAAGTGTTAATGGACAGAGTCCAAAACAAAATAACAAGGTTAAGGTTACGTAAAAAAAAAAAAAAAAAAAAACACTTGGAGGAGCTAGCAATAGATGAAGTTTACAGCCAAAACTCGCTCGATTTTATAATTTTGATAACTTTAGTCGACGAAATTAGTCATCGCCGCGTATAAACTGGAGATGAACAAGTAC
>NW_028234409.1:46789486-46791986 GCF_977035675.1 Penaeus japonicus
AAAATCAGTTATTTCGATTATATATAAATTATATATATATATATATATTATATATATATATATATAATGTTTGTGAGGGTGGTGTTGTGTGTGTTGTTGTGTGTGTGTGTGTGTGTGTTGTGTGGTGTGTGTGGTGTGTGGTGTGTGGTATGCATATAATATATAGCATATGTGGTGTGGTTTGAGTCAGCTAAAGATAAATGATCAAGAAGGCTTAACTGAGAGGGACAGACCAGTACGTCATGCCTTCTCTGTTTTTTTTCTTGCACAAATGCTGCCTTTTCTTTCCAGTGTAAGGAAAAAAAATACTCTTATCCATCAATTTTTCTCAAATGAGATATCAGAACCTGAAGTTCTTTGATGGATAAACTGGATTAGTTTCTATGGCATCAATACATTTGCTAACTGAGATTTAGATGATTTATGATAATTGTATTTTTTCTGGCTCTTCATGTTCTCTAATATTTTATATAATAAATATCGTTTATGTCCTTTTGCTATAATGGTTCTATCTTTATCTTATTTTTTCACTCCTTGTTATTTATCTTCTTTTTCAAATGCATATAATTGTTTCACAATGTATTGTAAATAGTCGTGTTTGTGTGTTAGTGTTAGTGTTAGTGTTAGTGTGTGTGTGTGTGTGTGTGTGTGTGTGAGCTTTTGTGTGTGTATTGTGTGTGAGTGTGTGTTTTGTGTGGGTTGAGAGAGAGCCATGTATACGACTACATTAATATCCCTGTGAAATGACAAAGGCCATAAGCATCACACAGCATCTTTAGGAGCCGAGAAAAGAAAATTTCGCACAAATTAATCCTCTCAAGATAATGCAAAGTTCGAAGATGCAACGGATGATGCGGCAGTTGCATGAGGCAGCGCGAACAACTCGATATATATATATTAAGAAATAGAAGAAAGAGGGAGGAGGAAGGTAAGAGACAAGATGAGAACGATGGGAGAGGGAGGATAAAAGGAGGAGGAGAAAAGGAGAAGTAAAGTAGGAGAGAAGGAGAAATGTGAAGGAAGAGGAGAAGAGAAAGCGGAGGGAAACGTAGCAAGGAAAAAATAAAGGAAGAGAAAAGGATAGAGTGAAGAAGGAGAAGGAGAAGAGGAGGATGAACGTATAATGATAATCAATTAAAGAAGAAGAAGAAGAATAAAAAAGAAAAGAATAAGAAGGAGAAGAATAAAGAAGCAAAAGGTAAGAAAGAGATGGAAGAAGGAGGGAGAGGGGTTAGTAGATAAAAGTATCATAGGGAGGGAGACGAAGGACCCAAGGGAAAGAGTACAGTAAGATAAAACGGAGGAGGGGAAGAGGGTGGAGGACTAACTAAAGGAGGTGAGGTATATAAAAGAAGGGAGGTAATTGGAGATTATCGAGGGAATAGAAGGTTCGAGAAGAGAGGGGGGAAAGGGGCCGTTTTAGAAAGATAATGGAAGAGAGTGGAGTGAAGGGAGGAGATACATACAGAATGCAATGTGTTCATATAAATATACTCAAAGAGAAGAGAGATAAGAAGAGGAGAGATAGGTCATGAAAAAAAGAGAGAAAGAACGAGAAAAATTGGAGAGAAAGGTAACCAAAGAGTAAGAGAGGAAGAAAGAGAAAATCGAGTGAAAAAGATTTTAAAAAAATGAGAGAACGAAAGTGAAGAAGGGAGAGAAAGAGAGAAAAGAGGAGAGAAATAAAGAGAAAACGGCTAAGAGGCAAAGAAACAGAGGAAGAACAAACGAAGAGAGAGAAAAAAAAAGCGAGAGAAATAAAGAAAAAGCGAGAGAAAGAAAGAGAAAAGGCAACCAAACAGTGAAAGTAAGAGAGGAAGAAAGAGAAAAGCGAGTGAAAAAGATTTTTTAAAAATGAGAGAACGAAAGTGAAAGAGGAAAAGAAAGAGAGAAAAGAAGAGAGAGATAAAGAGAAAACAGCTAAGAAGCAAAGAAATAAAGAAAGAACCAACGAAGAGAGAGAGAGAGAAAAAAAACAACAAAGCGAGCGAAAGAAAGAGAAAAAGCGAAAGAAAAAAAGAGAAAAAGTGAGAGAGAGAAAAAGAAAGAGAAAAGGCAACCAATACAGTGAAAGTAAGAGGGGAGAAAGAGAAAGGCGAGTGATAAAGATTTTTTAAAAAGGATGTGACCGAAAGGAAAGAGGAAAAGGAGAGAAGAAAAGAAAGAGAGATAAAGAGAAAACAGCTAAGTAGCATAGAAATATAGAAAGAACCACGAAGAGAAGGAAGAGAGAAAAAAAAAACAACAAAGCGAGCCCGAAAAGAAAGAGAAAAAGCGAAAGAAAGAAAAAAAGAGAAAAAGTGAGGGAGAAGAAAAAAGAAAGAGGGAAAGAGAGCGAGACGGAGAGATAAGAGGGAGGTGAAAGATGGCAATCAGAGTTCAACAGATCTGATACATTTTTGAAAAGCTTTTCATGCGTGGCGATGCAAATGTGCCGATAAATCCCTGGGCAGGAAGGCGGGAGGGAAAAGGCAAGGTTGAAGGAGAGGGAATAATAAAA
>NW_028234409.1:46804353-46810439 GCF_977035675.1 Penaeus japonicus
TCCACTCTCCTCATCCGCGCGTGTCATCACTTTTTTTTTTTTATTTTTTTAAGGATTTTACGTAACGAATTGTCTCGTCTCTTCCATCTTAATCTCACTCCTCTCTTTTCCTTTATTGTGTGTCTGTCTATCTCTCTCGCTCTCCATAAGAGCTTGTCATCCTCTTCGTTTGTGTTTGTGATATTATACTTTTTTTTAAAATGTATAAGCTGCAGATGCATTCTATGAATAAGTGCATACATTACACACACACAAACACATTATATATATTATATATATATATATATATATATATATATTTTTATATATATATTTATTGTTTTATAATGTTTAATTACGTATATGTTTTTTTAGTTATATTATTATTATTTATATATATTATATATATATTTATTTTATTTATATATATATTTATATTTATTTTTTTTTAATATATATTTATCATGTATCATTTATTTCTATATATATATAATATATATATAATAGATATATAATTATTTTTATTTATATATATAGATATTTATATATATGTATTTACTCACACTCAAGTCATTTTACAGTTATATTATATTTATTTATTTTTATATATATATTTATTTATAGATATTTAGTATGTATATATATATATATTATTATATAGATTATAAATATTATATATATATCTGCTTCTAATCACAAACCACACACACATATTTACAGTATATATATTTATAATATAGATATATATATATATATAGATATATATACATATTTTTATATATATATAATATATATTTATATATATATAGTATGCCATGGTATATACATATGTGGTTGTATATATTTATATATAATATTTATATTATATTTTATAATTATTATATATATATATATATATATATACATATATATAGTTATATATATATATCTATATATATATATATATATATATATATATATAATATATATATATATATGTAACACACACACACACACACACGATATATATATTATATATATTATATATATATATATTTATATATTTATATATATATATATATATATACATACATATATATATATATATATATACATATTCTATATAATATTATAATAATATATGTATATCTATAATGATATAATAATAATGATCATAATATTGAATGATAATAATAATAATAATAAATAATAATAATTTATAATATTAATAATGTCTGATTTCAGTGATTCAAATTATATCTATATATATATATATATATATATCATATATATATAATAATATATATACTATATTATATTATACCTATATATATATATGATATATATAAATATAGTTATATATATATATTTATATTATATTTTTTTACTTAAATATCTATATATATACTTTATATATTTATTATATATTATTATATATACACACACATTTACACACTTATACATATACTATATATTAAATATGTATAATAAATGTGTATGTGTGTGATTGTGTGTGAGTACTGTTTGTTTGTGTGTATTTAATGTAAGTATGTATGATGTTCTGTATGTATGTATCTATTATAAGTATGCATGTATGTTGTCTCTCGCATGTATCCCAAAATGGATGTATTTATGCTTGTAAAAACGATTACACACGCAAACATACATGATTACAAGAGAAACTCCGAAGAGTAGCAGACCTCATCCCTTCCACGGCTGCGACAACCTCTTCCACAGGAAATGCACTCTGTCTCCCAAAGACGCTAGGCAATCCCTCTTACGTGATCCATTTCCAAGCCAGAACCAGGGAGCAACGGCCCGAGGTGGTGACGTCACCAGTGCGGCTTGATAAGGAACAAAAAGCCTTGGGGGAAAGGTCGTCGTGAATGAGGTATTCGATCCCTCTTTGGTAGTTGTTTCTGCGATACAGGTCTATGTATTAGGAAAATAATACACAATACACACGGATTTCTTTTCTTTCTTTCTTATTTACCTCTCTCTCTCTCTCTCCTCTCTTCTCTCTCCTCTCCCTCTCTCTCTCTTTTTCCCCGCTCTCTCTCTCTCTCGCTCTCTCTCTCTCTCTTCTCCCATACATTCATACACAACACGAATTGTGTATGTGTATATATATGTATGTGTGTGTTATGTATGTGTATGAAATATGTCTTTTGGTGAACTGATCCATACTGCATATGAAAATATATAGGTCTTACGGATGTTGCAGATAACCCTCCTCGTTAGTGGGAAGTGCGAGCCAAAGAAAGACCTGGTGGAGCCTCCACTTTGACCTTTTTCACTTGCCTCCCTAAAAATAAAAACTCTCCACGCACAGAAAGGTCTGAACACAGACCCTTGGAGACAGTCATTGGGGAGGCACAGCTGGTCAGCCTTGTGATGAACTAATGTATATGTATGTGTATGGATAGTTTATATGCTCAATAGATATGGTGTAGTCGGTATAGATTGATATTTTATTGTATTTTATAGATATATTATATATTGTAGATTGATGTTTATGATCTTTATCTTATTCGAGATCTTTATCTATATCTTTTTAATCTATCTATGCGAGCGATCGATCGATCTATCGTATCGTATCTTTATATCTATACACACACTCACCACTTAGAGAAATAGAGATATATATTTAAAGATATATAGTATAACAGAGGATTACATTTTACTTTTTATATAGTGATGATAGAGATATATATTTATATATATATATTATTATATATTCTTTCAGACATACATCATATATTTATTCTTCTATTCTTAGTGTTATATGTAGAATTATATATGACATTACATACATACATACAGACATACGTACATAACATTCGATCAGACATTCTCGAGAGTGAGTGTGTGTAATCTGTGGAGTTTGGTTTGTATAATTGATATTTATATATATATGTATATATATATTATCGTATTATATATACATTACATATATATTTATATAGATATTATATATATATATATATATTTAATATTATATATATATTTAATGTATATTTCTAGCTATCTATAGATTGTTATATATATATATATATAGTTATTTATATATATTTATATGTATATATATTTATATATAAGTATATCATCGATATATATATTTTTATGTATATATTTAATATAAATTATATATATATATATATATATTTAAATGATATATATTTATATATATATATATACATACATACCTACATACCATACATCACCACACCACACACACACACACACACACACCACACACACTACACACACACACGCACGCACACCACACACACACACACTACACACCACACCCACACACACACACACACACACACACACACACACACACACACGCCCACACACACACACACACACACCCACACACACCATACAAACACACACACACACACACATATATTTATTATATATATATTATATAGATATATTATATATTTATATATTTATATATATATATATTATATTATATATACTATTATATGAAAAACAAAACAAAAAAAAAAAAATATATATACTTATATTATATTTATTTTTATAGTATATATATAAGTTTATATATATCTATATATATGCAAATATTTTATATATATATATATATATATTATATATACTTATATATATATATATATAACCAAATAGACTAGAGATAGATAGATAGATAAACAAATAACAGATGATATATATATATATATATATTTATATATCTTAATATTTATATTATGATATTACTTAGATAGATAGATAGATAGATTATAGATATAGATATAGATGATAGATATCTGGATAGGTAGTGCGAACTGATAGATAGATAGAGAGAAAAGATCGAGAGAGATCGAGAGAGAGAAAATCCGTAACTACCTACTATCTACATATTGTCTATCTACATATAATATCGTGTTTTATCTTTCGCGAAACGCAGACAGAAAGCTCGAAAAGCTCTATCGACCCCCGACCACAATCACACGTACATCGAAGAAATCTAAAACAGTGACCAGTGTTGCACGAAGATTTGACCAAGATGCAAGATGCATATGTGAGTCCAGGATCCTTAGATTGATATTTATTGCTCCTTCTTCTCTCTGTATTCCTGTGTCTCGGTCTTTTGCTTGCAAATTTTCGTGCATTTTTGTGTGTTTCCGTCTGTGCTTAGAACTGTTACATGAGGAAGGAAGAAAGATTTTATATATATATATATATTATATATATATATATATATATATAATATATATTATATATATATATCTATGTATTACACTCAACACACACACACACATACACACACCCACATCCACACACACACACACATATATATTATATTATATATATATATTAATTATATATATATAAATCTATATTATATATATATATATATTATATATAAAGAGGGATAGCAGATATATATATAGAGAGAGGGAGGGGTTAGAGAGAGAGAGGTAGAGAGATGAGAGGTAGAGGAGAGAGAAGGTAGGAGGAGTTAGAGAGAGAGAGGGTAGGAGGAGAGAGGTAGAGAGAGAGAGGTAGAGAGAGAGAGGTAGAGATGAGAGGAGGTTAGAGAGAGAGAAGGTAGAGAGAGAGAGGTTAGGAGAGAGAGTAGAGAGGAGGAGAGAGAGAGAGATGACAACGAGAGAGAGAGAGAGAGAGAGGAGAGAGAGAGGATGGAGAGAGAGAGAGGAGAAAAAGAGACGAGAGTGAGAAAGAGAGAAAAACAAGAGAAGCGATGGAAGGAGGGAAGAGAGGGAGAGAGAGAGTGGAGAGAGAGAGGAGAGAGAGTGAGAGAGAGAGAGAGAGGTGAAGAGAGAGCAGACGAGGAGATTGAGAGAGAGGAGAGAGAGATGTAGAGAGAGAGAGGTAGCGAGTGAGAGACATAGAGAGAGGAGACATAGAGAGCGAAGGGCATAGAGAGTGATACATAGAGAGTGAGAAAGAGGAGTGAGAAAGAGAGAAAGACAGAGAAATTGAGGGAATGAGAGGGAGGGAGGAGAGAGCGGGAAGGAGAGGGAAAGATGAGAGGGAGAGAGAGAGAGAAGGGAGAGAGAGAGAGAGTGAGAGAGAGAGAGAGAGAGAGAGAGAGAGAGAGAGAGAGAGAGAGAGAGAGAGAGAGAGAGGGAGAGAGAGAGAGAGAGAGAGAGAGAGAGAGAGAGAGAGAGAGAGAGAGAGAGAGAGAGAGAGAGAGAGAGAGAAAGAGAGAAAGAGAAAAAGAGAGGAAGAGAGGAAGAGAGGGAGAGAGGGAGAGAGGGAGAGAAGGAGAGAAGGAGAGAGGGAGAGGGAGAGGGAGGGAGAGAGGGAGAGAGGGAGAGAGGGAGAGAGGGTGGACAGAGGAGGACAGAGGACAGAAGAGACATGAGAGAGAGAGAGAGAGAGAGAGTGAGAGAGATGAGAGAGAGAGAGAGAGAGAGAGAGAGAGAAAGAGAGAGGCGAGAGATATAGAGAGAGACGAGACATAGAGAGAGAGACTAGAGGTGAGAAGGAGAAAGAGAGGTATAGAGGAAGAGAGGAAGAGAGGGAGAGAGGAAGAGAGGAAGAGAGGAAGAGGAGAAGGAAGAGGAGGAGGGAGAGATGGTCGAGAGGGTGAGAGGGTGTGGAAGAGGGTGAGAGGGTTGATGAGGGTGAGAGGGTGGAGAAGAGAGGGGTGCGAGGGTGAGCGGGAGAGAGGGAAGAGAGAGGGAGAGAGGCAGGGAGGAGAGGGAGAGGGGAGAAGAGGAGGGAGGGAGGGAGAGAGAGAGAGAGGAGAGAGCGATGAGAGAGAGAGAGAGTGATGAGATAGAGAGAGAGAGAGAGAGAGATGAGAAGAGAGAGAGGAGCGAGAGAGGAGAGAGAGTAGAGAAAGAGAAATGATTATTACACTCAGTGACCTTACCACTTGGTGCAAGTATCATGTGTCATATGCAGCCACAGTTGCTGCCATGGTGCCATTTCTGTGCGTTTGTCTACACTGAGTTAAGCCTTTGAGGTTCTTTTAAAGCGGTTTACATTGTGGCATGGCAGGTTCTTGACAGACTATCTGGTCTTTTTTGTATCCACTTTACAAAATATTATGTTGTTTTTGCGTGGCGTCTGTCTGTCTGGATTGTGAATTTCCATAGTGAGAGGGAGAGGAGAGGGAGAGGGAA
>NW_028234409.1:46837001-46842001 GCF_977035675.1 Penaeus japonicus
ACAGGTGTTTGTACTAACGAAAAAAAAAAGAAACAGAAAGAACAGAAAGTCTACGTGTTCGCACGCCTCTTTTGGCAACACATCGGACGTCTGAAGGAAGGAAAAGGTGTGGTCGTGTTTTGCTACATGTTCTCTAATTCTTCTTTCTCTTCTTATTCTTCTCATTCTTCTTTCTCTTCTTATTCTTCTCATTCTTCTTTCTCTTCTTGTATTTGTTATTCTTCTCATTCTTCTTTCTCTTCTTATTCTTCTTTATGTATATGAATATCTATATATATGTCTGTCTATTCTTCCCCCATGTGTGAGTGTATTTGTCTTATTGTCTGTGTTTTTTTGTTTTTTTGTTTCTGTTTTTTAAGTTTGTAAAATATATTTTTTAAAGAGAAGAAAGGATTTGTTTTTAGTCTTATTATTATTTTAGTGTTATTGTTATTGTTATTACTAGATTAGGTTCCGTTTTTATGGAAGTAGAAAATACATAAGAAAAGATAATGAAAGACAAGAACACTGTTTTCCTCTCTCACCCTTCTCCCCCTTTCCCCTCCCTATCTTAACCCACCCTGCACCCCCCTCCTCATCCTCCTTCCCCTCTTTTATTTTCTGCCCTCTCATCTCCCATCTATCCACTACACATCTTAACTCGACCTCCCACTACATCATTCTAACAGCTCTCTTTCTCCCACCTACGTCCATTTAATCATGTTCACACTAACCCCACCTTTAAATCATTACGACTCTCCCCCTTTGACCCTCACCCTCTATACTCATCAATTCGATAGACTCCTTTCCTCTCTTCTCCCCCCTCCATCCCCCTCCTCATCCTCCTTCCCCTCCTCATCCTCCTTCCCCTCTTTCTCTTTCTCCCCCTCCCTCCCCCCCTCCCCCTCCTCATCCTCCTTCTCTTTCTCCCCCTCCCTCCTCCCCCCTCCTCATCCTCCTTCCCCTCTTTCTCCCCCTCCCCCTCCCTTCCCTTCCTCATCTTCGTTCCCCTCTTTCTCCCCCTCCCTCCCTCTCCCCCTCCTCATCCTCCTTCCCCTCCTTCTCCCCTTCCCTCCCCCCCTCCCCCTCCCTCCTCCCTCCCCCTCCTCCCTCCTCCCTTCTCCCTCCCCTCTTCTCCCTCCCCCTCCCCCTCCCCCTCTTCATCCTCCTTCCCCTCCCTCCCTCCCCCTCCCCCTCCTCATCCTCCTTCCCCTCTTTCTCCCCCTCCCTCCCCCCCTCCCCCTCCTCATCCTCCTTCCCCTCTTTCTCTTTCTTCTTTCTTTTCTCTTTCTCCCCCCCCCTTCCCCCCCCCTTTCCCCACTACCCCCCCTTCCAATAATCTCCCAACCTCTATCTTCCCCCCCCATACCCCATCCCCCACCCCCACCCTCCCCCGACCCCCCGTGTGGGAAATCCCACTCCTGCCCTTCCCCCACCCCCACTCCCCCCCCCCCCCACCCCCCGCCCCCCCTCCCTCCCCCCCTCCCCCTCCTCATCCTCCCTTCTCCCTCCTCATCCTCCTTCTCTTTCTCCCCCTCCCTCCTCCCTCCCCCTCCCTCCTCCCTCCCCCTCCTCCTCCCCCTCCTCATCCTCCTCCCTCCTCCCTCCTCCTTCCTCTTCCCTCCTTCAAGCCTGGAAAGCCCTAATTTTCTCCCTTTTTGCATGAGACGGTGCCATGTTGCCAAAGGAATGCAACCCAACGACTATGGGACTTCCCCGTGACACACCAATCCCCCCCTCCCCCCCCCACCATCCCCCCTCCCCCCTCCCCCCCATTCCGATTCCCGTCATATCATTTGATCATCAATTTAGGGATTGATGTCGGTGGGGGGGGGGGGGGTAGGGAGGAGAGGGGAGGGGGGGGAGATTAATGTGCATATTTTCATTGTTGTTATTTTTGGAACGGTGTAGGTGGGGGGTGGGGGTAGGTGGTGAGGGGTTGGGGGGAGATATGACATTCATTATATTTATCCATTTATTTTAATCTTATTTCATTTTGTTCTTTTTCAACTTATTTTCTTCTCTTTCTTCTCTTTTCTCTCTTTCTTCTCTTTTCTCTCTTCCTTTATTTCTATTTTCTTGATTTGTTTTTTTGTTGTTCTTTGTTGCTCTGGCTGTCTTTACACTTGCCACACCCTGTCACTTTTTGCTGGGTCGGGTGAGGGTGAGGGTGAGGGGGGGTGGCACTCTTTACCCTTTCCACCTCCTAACCCTGCCACCACCCTTCCAACACTTCATGCTTGCTATCCTTCACCCCTGCCACCCTCCACCCCTGCCACTCTTCACCCCTGCCACCCTTCACCCCTGACACCCATCACCCCTGCCACCCTTCACCCCTGTCAAGTTATCTATATTGATAGATATCTTGCTCCCTTGTCATTTCTTCCGCTTCGTTTCCTGTACCCTAGCTAACCCTGCCACCCTGCCACCCTACCACCACTCACTCTTCCATTCCCTTGCCACCCCTTTTTCATGACAACAATTTCCCTGCCAACCCTGCCAACCCTGCCACTCTACCTACCCTTGTCAACTATTACCCTGCCAACCCTAACACTTAAACCTCTGCTGTCTATTACTTTGTCAACCATACCACGTTTCCCATTCTACTAACCCCCTCCCCCTGCCAACATTACCCTGCCAACCCTACCACTTTCCCCAACCCACTAACCCCTTCCCCCTGCCAACATTACCCTGCCAACCCTACCACTTTTCCCAACCCACTAACCCCTTCCCCCTGCCAACCCTACCACTTTTCCCAACCCACTAACCCCTGCCCCCTGCCAACCCTACCACTTTTCCCAACCCACTAACCCCTTCCCCCTGCCAACCATTACCCTGCCAACTCCTATAACTCTTTCCAATGGAATTCCCCCAAACTTTAAATTCAAAAGAGTAAAAAAAAAAAAAAAGGCACAAGTTATAACAACGTCGCTACTGTTGCATTATTGAGGAAATTGCAAATCAATCAAGCAAGAAGGAAGAAGAAGGTTAACTTTTTTCTTCTTTTTTTCGTTTTTTTTTCGTTTTTTTTTTTTTTTTTTTTAATAGCGTCATTTAATTCCGTATTAAAAGAGTATATTGGATGGTAATTTTTTGGGGGGAGTCTTGTTAGTTTGTTTTTTGTTTTTTACTTTTTCTTTTTTTTTTACTTTCTTTCATTCTTCTCTCTTCCTTTCGTTGTCTTTTCGTCTTCCTGTTTATCTACTTATATCTTCATCTCATCTTCCCCTCTTCTTTCTCCTTTTTTTTCCCTTTCTCTTTCTTCCTCATCCCTCTCACTTCCCTCCCTCCACTTCTTCCTTCCTTCCCCTTTATTCCTCTCCCTTATTTCCCTCTCCCTTCTCCTGTCTCTCTCTCCCTCTACTCTCCCTTCTCCCTCTCCCTTCTCCCATCTTCCTCACCCTCCTCTCCCCCTTCTCCCATCTTCTTCACCCCCCTCTCCCCCTTCTCCCTCTCCTTTTTCCCTCTCCTTTCTCCTGCTCTCTTTCCCTTCTCCTGTCTCCCTCTCCCATCATCTCTCTACCCTTCTTCCCTTTTAGCACTTCCTACCTTCTGCCCCCCCCCCCCTACTCCTCCCCTTCCCTCCTCGTCTTTCTTCACTCTCTCCTTCCAACCAATTTCTTTCCCGCCTTCCTTCTCCTCCTCCTTCCTCCTCCACCTCCTTCCTCCTCCACCTCCTCCTCCCTCCTTCCTCCTCCCCCTCCTCCTCCACCTCCTTCCTCCTCCTCCACCTTCTCCTCCTTCCTCCTCCTCCTTCCTCCTCCTCCACCGCCTCCTCCCTCCTCCTCTACCTTCCTCCTCCTCCTCCTCCTCTACCTCCTCACCCCCACACCCCCACACCCCCCCACACACCCCCCACACACCCCACCCACACCCCACCCACACCCCACCCTTAACCCATGCCCTCTCCCTCCCTCCCATCCTCCCCCTCCCCCAACCCCCACCCCCTTCCTCCCACCCCAATCCCTCCCTCATCTCCACCTTTTGTTATTTCTAATCATCTTATGGTAATGTCTTCGGGGCTAAGATAGAAGACCTTCAGAAAATTCATAATTTAAAAATGTCTATTTTTCTCACCGTGTTTTGACTTTCCTTTTTATTTGCATATTTTAAAGGTTTTCGCTGCCGGGATATCCTCTATTGGAAATATAGTGTTGCAGGTCTCGCCGGATGTTAATACATTATGCAATATATTAATAGGATTTGCATAGTTTTAGATTTGTTGTTGTTGGAATTTTTATGTCTAATTATGTGTTTATTTATTATACTTATTCATTCATTCATGTGTTTATTGTTATTGATATTATTTTTGGTTATTATTATTGCTACCATCAGTAGTAGTTTTAGTAGCAGTAATGGTAGTCGTAGCAGTGAGAGTTGCAGTACTAGTAGTAGTAATAGTAGTAGTAGCAGTAGTCGAAGTAGAAGAAGCAGTAGTATTAGTAGTGGTAGTAGTAGTAGTAGTAGTAGTAGTAGTAGTAGTAGTAGTAGTAGTAGCAGTAGTAGTAGTACCAGCAGCAGCAGTGGCAGTCGTAGCAGTGAGAGCTGCAGTACTAGTAGTAGTAGTAGTAGTTGTAGTAGTAGTAGTAGTAGTTGTTGTTGTTGTTGTAGTAGTAGTAGTAGTAGCAGTGGTAGTAGTAGTAGTAGTAGTAGTAGCAGTGGTAGTAGTAGTAGTAGTAGTAGTAGCAGTGGTAGTGGTAGTAGTAGTAGTAGTAGCTGTAATAGTAGGGGAAGTAGTAGTAGAAGTAGTAGAGTAATAGTAGTATTAGTAGTAGTAGTGTTAAAAATAGTATCAGATCCTCGGCAGTAAAAACAGAAGTAGACTATCAGCGGAAGCAGTCGTAGGAGTAATAGCATTACTAGCAGCAGAAGTAAATGCATTCATATTAGTGTTGAAAGAATCAGCAGAAGTAGTAATGCCATCATTATCCTCATTTTGCTTAGTCTCTGCTTCAACTCCACCATTGCAATGCAACAAAAGCTCGTCTTGAAAGCTCGTCGTCACTTCATGCAACCTGCCT
>NW_028234409.1:46852001-46854501 GCF_977035675.1 Penaeus japonicus
TGACCTTGAGCTGGACTTTGCTTTCTGTTCAGTATTTTTTTTTTAACTCTGTTGTTATTAAGCTGTGTATCTCCAGCTTGTTTGTCCATGAAAGCGAAAGTGGAAAAAAAATGAAAATGAATAAAAAATAAGTGTGTGTGTGCTTGTGTTTTTTTTTTTTTTTTTTCTCTCTCTCTTTCTCTCTCCTTTCCCTTCCCTTTCTTTATATACTCTTTTTCTTCTTTCTTTTGCTCCCTCTCTTCCTTCCCTCTCTTCCCTCCCTTTATTCCCTTACTTTCGTGCTTTCTTTCCTTTCTTTTCCTCATTTCCTTTCGTTCTTATATTCCCTTTCTCCCTCTCTTGCTTTCCTCTGTTTCCTCCTTTCTCTCCTCTCCCCTCTCTCTCGTCCGCTTCTTCTTTCTTTGTCTCTCTGTCTGTCTCTTCTCTACCTTCTCTCTCTCTCCCCCTCCCTCCCCCATTCTCACTCTCTCTTCTTCTTCTCACTTCCTTCTCTCCCCCTCTCCCTCCTCCCCCCCCCCCCCCCCCCCCCCATTCCCCCCCCTTCTCCTCCCTCCCCCCTCTTTCTCTCCCTCCCCTCCCCCCCCCCCCCATCTTTCTCTCTCTTCTCTCCTTTTCATCCTTTTCCCTCCATTCGTTTTTCCCTCCACTTCCTCATTTCTTTTCCTTCCCTCCTTCCCTTCCCTCCTTTCCCTCCCATTCCAATCTGTCCCCCTTCTTTCCAATGTCCCTTCCACCCTCCCTTTCCTCTTTCCCCTCCCCTTCCCCTGTCCCCTTCTCATTTCTTTCCTCTTTCCCCTCCCTTTCACCTTCCCTTCCCTCTTATTGATCCCTATTTTTGTTTCTGCCTCTCCCGCTCCCCTCCTGTCTCCCCTCCAATCCTCCCCTCCCTCCGTTGCCCCTTCCCTCTTTTTTTTTTCCCTCTTTTTCCTCTCCCCTCCCTCCCTCCCTCCCACCCTTACTTTCCCCCACCCCCTTCCTTCTCCTCTCCCCTTCCCTTCCTTCTCTTCTCTCCTCCCTCCCCTTCCCTCCCCTGCCCTCCCACCCTTACTTTCCCTTCCTTACTTGTTCCCCCATCCTTCCCCCTTTCATTCCACAATCGACCCCTTCCTTCCCCCTTCCTTCTCCTCTCCGCCCTCCCCCCCCCCCCCCCCCCCCCCCCCCCCCCCCCACACACACCCCCCCCCCCCCCCCCCCCCCCCCCCCCCCCCCCCCCCCCCAACCCGTGCCACCCTCCTCCCCTCACCTGCCCTCCCTTTCCCTCCCACCCTTACTTTCCCCCAATCCCCTTTCATTCTCCCTCCCTCTTCCTTCTCCTCTCCCCTCCCTTCTTCCCTCCCCTTCCCTCCCCTGCCCTCCCACCCTTACTTTCCCCCCATCCCGTTTCATTCTCCCTCCCTCTTCCTTCTCCTCTCCCCTCCCTCCCTCCCCTGCCCTCCCACCCTTACTTTCCCCCAATCCCCTTTCATTCTCCCTTCCCCTTCCCTCCCACCCCTTCCCTCCCCTTCCCTCCCCTTCTCTCCCACCCTTACTTTCCCCCCATTCATTTTCATTCTCCCTTCCCCTTCCTTCTCCTCTCCCCTCCCTCCCCCCCTCCCCTTCCCTCCCACCCTTACCTTCCCCCATCCCCTTTCGTTCTCCCTTCCCTTTCCTTCTCCTCTCCCCTCCCTTCCTCCCTCCCCTGCCCTCCCACCCTTACTTTCCCCCCATTCCCTTTCATTCTCCCTTCCCCTTCCTTCTCCTCTCCCCTCCCTCCCTCTCTCCCTCCCTCCTACCCTTACTTCCCCCCATCCATTTTCATTCTCCCTCCCTCTTCCTTCTCCTCTCCCCTCCCTTCTTCCCTCCCTCCCTCCCCTACTCTCCCACCCTTACTTTCCCCCATCCCCTTTCATTCTCCCCTCCCCTTCCTTCTCCTCTCCCCTGCCCTCCCTTCTTCCCTCCCCTGCCCTCCCACCCTTTCTTTCCCCCATCCCCTTTCATTCTCCCTTCCTCTTCCTTCTCCTCTCCCCTCCCTTCTTCCCTCCCCTGCCCTCCCACCCTTACCTTCCCCCATCCCCTTTCATTCTCCCTTCCTCTTCCTTCTCCTCTCCCCTGCCCTCCCTTCTTCCCTCCCCTGCCCTCCCACCCTTACTTTCCCCCATCCCCTTTCATTCTCCCTCCCTCTTCCTTCTCCTCTCCCCTCCCTCCCTCCGCTTCCCTCCCACCCTTACCTTCCCCCATCCCCTTTCATTCCCCCTTCCCCTCCCTCCCTCCCTTCCCCTGCCCGCCCTTCTCCCCTCCCTCCCTCCCTCCCTCCCACACATCACGTCACTCTATCGCCGCGTTAGCTGTGACAATCGTTTTGTTTAGGATAACAGTCTCTCTCCGTTGCAACAGTGTGCATCCTGGTATCGCTGCAACATGGATTAAGCAAACAGTGCGACAGGCGAGTGGAGGAGGGGACGGGGTGGGGGAGGGGTTGGGGAGGGGGAGGGGGACGGGGTGGGGTAGCGGATGAGACTCA
>NW_028234409.1:46867001-46869501 GCF_977035675.1 Penaeus japonicus
AAAGGGGGAGATGAGGGGAGAAGGAGAGGGGAGATAAGGGCAGACGGAAAGAGGAAGATGAGAGAGGAGCGAGGCGAAAGAGAAGAGAGAAGGAGGAAAGGGGAGAAAGGAGAAGGGAGAGAGGAGGAAGGGGGAGATGAAGGAGAAGAGAGAGGAAAAGGGGGAGATGAGAGAGTAAGAGAGGGATAAGGGGGGAGATGAGAGGAGAAGGAGAGGGGGGAAAAGGGGAGATGAGAGGAGAAGGAGAGGGGAGAAAGGGGGAGATGAGGGAGAAGGAGAGGGGAGATGAGGGCAGAAGGAAAGAGGAAGATGAGGGGAGAGGAGCTGAGGAGAAAGAGGAAGATAAGGGGAGAAGGAGAGAGGATAAAGGGGAGATGAGGGGAGAAAGAGAGAGGAGAAAAAGGAAGGGGAGATAGAGAGAGGAAAAGGAGGCTGAGAGAGGAGAAAGATAGTGAAAAAAAGAGGAAGATGAGGGGAGAAGGAAAATTAAGAAAGCGGGGTGAGAGAAGAAGGAGAGTGAAGGAAAAGGAAGATGAAGAGAGAAGTAGAAAGGGGAAGATGAGGGGAGAAGGTGAATGAAAAAAGGGAGGAGAAGGGGAGAAGGAGAGCGAAAATAGAGGAGTGAAAAAAGAGGAAGCTAGAGGGGGAAGGAAAATGAAGAAAGGGGGTGAGGGGAGAAGGAGAGTGAAGAAAGGGGAAGAGAGGGGAAAGGGAGGCTGAAAGAGGAGCAGATAGGAGAAAGGAGAAGGAGAGTGAAGAAAGAGGTGGGAGAAATAGATAGAGGTCACGAAGGGCGGAATAGCGGGAAAAGCGAGAGAGAAGAGAGAGGGGAGGGGGATTGTGGAGTGGATGGAGAGGAAACGATGTCGGTGTGTGATGAGATGAGGAGGAGGAGGATAAGAAAAGAGCGTGGAAGAAGAAGTGGAAGAAACAGTAGAAGCATACTGAGGAGGAGGAGGAGGAGGAGGAGGAGAAGAAGGAGGTGGAGGAAGAAGAAGTGGAAGAAACAGTAGAAGCATACTGAGGACGAGGAGAAGGAGGTGGAGAAGAAGAAGGAGGCAGTGAGAAGAAGTGGAAGAAACGTATAAGCATACTGAGGAGGAGGAGGAGGAGGAGGAGCAGGAGGAGGAAGAAGAAGTGGAAGAACATTAGAAAGCATACAGAGGATGAGAGGAGGAGGAGAAGAAGAAGAAGGAGGATGTGGAAGAAGAAGTGGAAGAAACAGTAGAAGCAAACTGAGGAGGAGTAGGGAGGAAGAGAGAAGAAAAGAAAAAGGCTGAGGAGGAAAGTGGAAGAAACCAGTAGAACATACTGATGAGGAGAGGAGGATATTAAGGTTAGGAGGAAGAGGTCAACTGAAAGAGCGAAATAAAGTGCAGGTGCTTAAATGCAGTTTCCCCGGAAGGATGGAAATAATTCATCCCGATAGCAAAAGTCAAAGGTCAAAGTTCACGAGGTCTCACGTGAGCTGACCTCCGTTCCTCTCTCGCCACTTCCCTGTGTTTTGACCCTTTGTTGTGCGAGAAAGAAACGGAGAGAGGGAGAGAGAGAGAGAGAGAGAGAGAGAGAGAGAGAGGAGAGAGAAGGGAGAGAGAGCAGAGAGAGAAGGGAGAGAGAGTAGAGAGAGAAGGGAGAGAGAGTAGAGAGAGAAGGGAGAGAGAGAAGGGAGAGAGAGAGGGAGGGTAGGTTGATAAGAGAGGATATGTAATGATACAAAGTTAGAGATCATGTTGACACAGATACACGAAAACATAGATAGATCATTTATTGATAACAGTAATATAGATAGAAAATAAAGATCTGGAGTTACTACCGCATTTTGCATACATAATTGCAAGCACTTACTTACCCATGACACAATCCGAAACGAAAAAGTTATCATATTTGAAAAATGCAAATCGCAAGTGGGTCTCTATTCGTTTCCGTTCCTTGACTAAGATAAAAAAAAAAAAAAAAAAAAAAAATAATGAAAAATTAAACAGATTAATTCAAAGAAGCAGAACAACACGTAGCTAGCTACTGCAATATGCAAGAGCTCCAGTACATGCAAGTGAATTTTAGAAAGCTTTTTTCTATGAGGCCGAGTGGTGTACCAACCTTTCTGTGAATTATATTTTTTTGTAAAGTTTCCCCTCGTGTATATCGTTTTCTTTGACGATTTTTTTTTTTTTTACTTCGCTTAGTTAATCAGGTTTTTATCCATATTAGTTATGAAAATAAATAAGAAGTAAGTTTAAACTGTGTTTCACATTTATTCTTATCCAAAATCGAAAATATAGCATGAAAATTAACGTATAATTCTGGTTTATTGGACATGTAACAGGCATTAATTAGAATTAAGAGTCTCCCCTTAATTTTCGTGGTCCGTGATTCATTTTCTATGATATTATAGCCTCGCCGTTCCCTCGTTTTCTTCTCGCTCAACTTTCGAGGGTAAACAATTATAAAGTTTTAAAGTCCACCAAATGTTTTACACATTTTAAAGATGCAGTAGATATAT
>NW_028234409.1:46874501-46877001 GCF_977035675.1 Penaeus japonicus
CTCCCTCCCCCCCCCCTCCCCCCCCATCTCTTCCCCTCTCTCCCCCTTTTTGCACATTTAACGCAAAAAAAAGTCTTATCACCGAAATATTTCAAAAATCGAGATGAATTTTTTGCTATCAGGCCAAATCTTTTGTAAATCTCTTCCGTCTTCCTTCCTCCTCTTCCTTTTCCCCCTCTTCCTCTTTTTTCCTCTTCCTCCTCCTCTCCCCCTTTCCCTCCTCCCCTCCCCCCCTTTTTTTTCCCCCCTTTCTCCTCCCCTCCCCCCCTTTTCCTTTCTCCCCCCCTCCCTTTCCTCCCCCCCTCCTCCTCCCTCCTCCTCCTCATCCCCACCTGCTTTTTCTTCCTCCTCCTACTGTTACTATACTAATTTGCATTTTTTTTCCCACCTCCTTCTCTTCCTCCCCCTCTTCCTCTTCTCCCCTTTTCCCCTTCTTTTCCCCCCACCTCCTCTTCCTTATTCTCCCCCCCTCTTTTTTCATCCCTCTTCTTCCCTTCCCCCCTTCCCCCTCCTCTTCCCTTCCCCCCACCCTTTCCCCCTTTTTTTTTTCTTTCTTCTTTTCTCTTCTTTTCCTTTCCCCTAATTCTCTTCCCCCTCTTTTTTCTTCCTTACCCCTCTTTTTTCCCCCCACCCTTTTCCCTTTTTTCACACCTACCCTACCTCCCCCAATCCCTCATCTTCTTTTTCCCCTCCTATCTCTCCTCCCCTCTTCCTCCCTTTCCCTCTTCCCCCCTCACCTCCCCCCCCCCCCCCCACCCCTCATAAACTAACTTCCTTCCTCCAACTTCCCCCCCCCCCCCCCTCCCCCCCCCCCCCCTTTTCCCCTCCCTTCCCTCTCTTTTCTCTTCCCCCTCCCAGCCCCCCTCCCCTTTCCCCCCAAACCCCCTCCCCCCCCCCCCCCCCCCCCCCCCAAAACGACATCGTAGGAAGTTACAATACGAGGGAAAAATGTTACCAACGCCAGCAACTCTTTACAGATTGCAAATTCAATATATAATGTTTAAAAAAAAGGGGAACTACGGGGTATGTGAACGGGCAATAACAAGGGGGTTTTTTTTCGTGATTGTTGTGCGGTTTTGTTTTTTTGGGGGGGTTTTTTGTTTGTTTTTTTCGTTTTTATTCTTGTCATAGGATTTTTTTTTTTTTTTTTTTTTTTTTTTTTTTTTTTTTCTTTCATATGTGCTGATATATTTCCATATACGCTTAAATATATACAATAACATGTAGACTTTATATACGTACACACAAACATACATCAATTAACAAATTCCTCAACCTACCCACAATTTTATTTTTCAGATATTAAACCAATTAAGAAAATCAAAAAAAAAAAAACCCTTTCCCAAATTTTTTAAATCCCACTTTTTTTTTTCCCTAACCGATCCGACGTAAAAAAAAAAAAAAAAAAAAAAAAAAAAAAAAAAAAAAAAAAAAACTCACGCTTCATTTTGCTTCATTAACTCGTGTCTTCCGCGTAAAATGGGGATTAAGACAAAAAAATATCCTTCTATTTTTTAAAAGGAATATGCGCCTTGGGGGGATTTTCTGTGCCCGTAAGGCCAATGGGAGGGTAGTATGGATGGGAATGCCCCTTTATGGAAGAAATCAACTTATCTTGTTTTTTTTTTCTTTTTTTTTTCTTTTTGCTTCCTCGTTTTTCCTCTTTTTGTTTTTTTTTTTTTTGTTTTTGTTTTTTTTTTTTTCTTCTATTCTTTTTTTTTTCTTCTGCTTTTTTTTTTCCTCCCCCTTTCTCATATTTCTTTCCCCCCACCCCCCGTTTTTTTTCCTCCTCCTCCTCTTCTTTTTACTCGTTCTCCTTTTCTTCTTCCTCTTCTTCACCCCACCTTCTCCTCCTACTCCTACTCCTCCTCCAAATCCTCCTCCTCTTTCTCTTCTTCTTCTTCTTCTTCCTCCTCCTCCTCCTCCTCCTCCTCCTCCTCCTCCTCCTCCTCTTCCACAACCACCACCACCACCTTTTCCTCCTCCTCCCACTCCTCCTCCCTTTCCTCTCCCCCCCCCCAACCCTCCACTACTTCCTATCCCTCTTCCTCTTCCTCTTCCTCTTTCTTCCCCCCCACCCCCACCCCCGGGCCCCCCCAGCCCCCCCCCCCCTTCCCTCCTCCCCCCCCTCTCTCCTCTCCTCCTCCCCCTTTCCTCCCCCTCCCTCCCTCCTCCCTCCTCCTCCTCCTCCCCCCCTCTTCCTTCCTCCTCCCCCTCCCCCTCCTTTTTTCCTCCTACTCTTCCTCCTCCTCCTCCTCCCACTCCCCCTTTCCCTCCTCCTCCTCCTCCTCCTCCTCCTCCTCCTCCCCTACCAATCAGAAATCGCCTCATCTTAAAGACCAGCGAATCATCGTAATGGATTCCGTGTTACTACTAATCGCATGAATGATAGAAAACGGAGGAACGATTGTGGGGGTAACTCGCTTATTCACGAAACATAATGGTATTGATTGTTGGTGCTTAATGTCCCGCTGGGTATTATGTAGTGCGCTTGGCTATT
>NW_028234409.1:46897001-46904501 GCF_977035675.1 Penaeus japonicus
AATGTGAATACCTATACATTTGTAGACATGCATACTTACATGCGTGCGTGCGTGCCTTAACATGTACGTTTGGGTGTTTCCATGTATGTGTGTTTATGTGTACTTGTGTAGAAAAATACCTTTTTGGTTGAATTAATCACACGGAAATCTATTAAGCGTCTCAATGCAAGGCCCTTAACGTGAACCACTCACACAAGAATCTCGTCTTAAATCTAATCCCGCGTGCGCAATTTTTCTTTCTTTTTTTCTTTTTTTTTTCCAAAAGGCACTATCCACTCTTGACTTCTTCCGATCCCGATACGTTATAATCACAAAGCCTTCACGTTGCGCCTCCGTCTTCTCTATCTGAACTGCATCCGCCCCAAAGGTCGGAATAACCTCGCCGATAACGCGCTCTTAGACGACAAAACTGCACAGATAGCACGTCTCATCAGACTCTTCCCCCCTTTTTTTATCTCATCCATATACACTGTCGAGCCCGTCCGTGCTCCACAGACACGCTCAATGCAAACATCCATATTCGGCATGCGTGAGAAAGATTCACGGACTCCTTTAAACTAAGATCACCGCGCGCTTTGACAGATTCCTTTTTCAACGGCTTACCTGATCGGACTGCCCGCCCCTCCCTGAAAATCCCCGTTTTGTTTTTAATGAAAGCGTTAACTGGGTTTTATTATTATTTTATTTTCCATTTTTTCTAAATCGTAAGCATGAACTTCTTCGCGGTTTGTGTGCGCCTTTCATGCTTTGCGCTGGGAAATATCGAGCAAAAAGCCGCGTTTAACAGGTATACGCTATCCTCCTTCTGCCTCCCTCTTTGTATCTCGGCCTCTTTCTCCTTCTGTTGTCGAACAATCTTGCTTTGTCAGTTGAAGCCCAATTTAACTATTTCTTTGCGGGGTGTTTCCAAGCTGCGCCGCCACATTACTTCGCCCTTCAATTTTGTCTATCAGTCTACATTTGTGTATATGCTTGCCTAACTGTCTATTTAGCAATCCTTCTCTCTCTATCTATCTATCTATCTCTTCCCCCTCTCATTCTTCACACACGCACGTATAAACACATACACATTTGTGTGTCTGTGTGTGTGTGTGTTTATATATAAATATGTGTGTGTGTTCGTGTGTGTATGTGTATGTGTGAGAGTGAGTGTGTGTATGTGTGTGTGTGTGTGTACATATATATATATATATATATATATATATATATATATATATATTTATACCTACCTAATTATATATATATAGTATATATATGTGTGTGTGTGTGTGTGTGTGTGTGTGAGTGTGTGTATGTATGTATGTGTGTATGTATATGTATTTATATACATATTTATATATATACATATGTATACATTTATGTATATATATATATATATATATATATATATATATATATATATATATATATATATATATGTATATATACAAGTACCCTAGCATTGCAATCTGCACCTAATCGTACAAGGTGAATTTCAGCTCTGTGAAACATTCTTAACCATAAAGGCCTATCTTCTAATTTCCTTCCAAAAAATCAATAAGGGTTCTAAAAAACCTGTATCCAATACCCACCATAATTCTGGCTTTAAATAACGCACGACCGCATTGTGGACCAACCAGAGGAATTTTTGTGCCAGAGAAAGCAACCGTGGACGTCATCACACAAGCTCAGCCAATGAGAGAAGCGAGATTTCATATTTTCCTCTTCACTCTCGCGACCAATGAGAACGAGCTCGGTGTAGACTACAAGGGATAATTGGTTTTCAGGTCAATGAGAGCCGCGCCACTGCGCTGGACGCATCGTCGATGCTCGCATTTTTTTTTTTTTTTTTTTATCTCAATTTCCACTATATATACTGTGTGTGTGTGTGTGTGTGTGTGCTGTCTTGCGTGTATGTATTATATATATTCTATATATATAACATATATATTTAAAATTATATATATATATATATCATATAATATATAATTATTATGATATATATAGATATATATGTGTGTAGTGTGTGTGTGGTGTGTGTGTGTGTATATATATATATACATAATATATATATATTAATATATATATATATATATAATACTATATATATATATATATAGATATGTATATATACTATATATATATATATATAATACTATATAATATATATATATATATATATGCATGTGGATATATTTAGAATATATATATATATATATATATATAATATATAAATACCTAATATGTATCATATATATATATATATGTAACGTATTGGTATACATATATACATAATATATATATATATTATGCATGTATATATTTATATATATATATATATATATAGTTATATATACTATATATAAGTTATGAATACTATATATATATATATATATATATATATATATAATATATACTATAGTGCATGCTCTCGACATATATATATAGAGAGAGAGAGACAGAGAGAGACAGAGACAGAGACAGAGAGACAGAGAGAGAGAGTGAGACAGATAGACAGAGACAGACAAATAGAGAGACCGAGAGAGAGATCGGGAGAACAAGAGAGAGCGAGAGAGCAAGAGACAGAGACAGATAGACAGACAGACAGACAGAGAGAACGAGAGAGAGAAAGTGGGAGAGCAAGAGAGAGAGAGAAAGCGAGAGAGCGAGAGACAGATAGACAGACAGAGAGAACGAGAATGAGAGAGAAAGAAAGAGCGAGAGTGGCGCGCGCGAGAGAGAGAGCAGGAGAACAAGGGAGAGATAAAGCGAGAGAGCAAGAGACAGACAGACAGACAAAGAGAGAACGAGAGAGAGAGAGAGAGAGAGAGAGAAAGAGCGAGAGCAGTGCGCGCGAGAGAGAGAGAGAGAGAGAGAGCCATTCATTTTTAGTGTCCTCGGTCCGTGGCTTCCGAGCTTTCCCCTTTAAACAAGTCTACGTGGCTTCCTCTGCTTCCTCACCGGGTGTAGGGGCTTCCACCCTTTCCTTACGGAGGGAAACGGCGGCGCTCTCTTGCTCTCCTTGAGACGGGATCTTTCTCTCTTTTTTCTCTCTCTCTTTCTTTCTCTGTCTGTCTCTGTCTGACTCTGCCTCTCTCTCTTTCTCTCTCTCTTTCTCTCTCTCTCTCTGTCTGTCTCTGTCTCTGTCTCTCGTTCTCTCTCTCTTTTTCTCTCTTTCTCTCTTTTTTTTCTCTCTTTCTCTCTCTCTCTCTCTCTCTCTCTCTCTCTCTCTCTCTCTCTCTCTCTCTCTCTCTCTCTCTCTCTCTCTCCTCTCTCTCTCTCTCTCTCTCTCTCGTCTCTATCTCTCACTCTCTCTTCTTCTCTTTCTTTCTCTCCTCTCTTTCTCAATCTCTCTCTCAGCTCTCTCTTCTCTCTTTCTCTCTATATCTCTCTCTCTCCTCCTCTTTCTCTCTCCCTCCCCCTTCTCCTCTCCCCTCTCTCTCATTCTCGTCTCAACCGATCTCTCTCTCTCTCTCTCTCTCATCTCTCTCGCTCTCTCCTCTCAGGGTGTCATCCTCTCACCCTCTCTCAGCTCCCACTCCTCCTCTCCTCTCTCTCTCTCTCCTCTCTGCTGCTCCACTCTCTCTTCAGCTCTCTCTCTCTCTCTCTCCTCTCCGTCTCTCCGCTCTTTGTCCAAATCTTTCCTTCTTCCTTTCTCTTTCTCTCTCTTTTCACCCCTATTCTCTCTCTCCCATTCTACCTATTTCTTCCCCTCCCCCATCCCCTTCCCTCCCCCTCCTCCTCCAGCCCCTCCCTCCCCCCTCCTCCATCCTCTCCCTCCTCCCCCTCCTCCATCTTCCCCCCTTCCTCCCCCCCTCCCCCCCCTCTTCCATCTTCCCCCCGTCTTCTCTTCCTCCTCTGCTAAATTTCCGAAGTCTCCCCCTCAAATTCTGGCGTGTTCTTTCGCATACAGATGTGGACATTTTTTTTTTTTTTTTTTTTTTTTTTTGTTCCTTCCTTGTATAGTGGAGAAAATCTTTCTTTTTGAAAGTTATATAGAAACGGGAGAGAGGATTTAAAGATAAAAAAAATATAGTAAAATACAAATGTATATATATATATATACATATATGTGTGTGTGTGTGTGTGTGTGTGTGTGTGTGTGTGTGTGTGTGTGTGTATGTGTGTGTGTGTGTTCGTGTGTGTGTGTTCGTGTGTGTGTGTGTGTGTGTGTGTGTGTGTGTGTGTGTGTGTGTGTATGTGTGTGTGTGTGTGTTCGTGTGTGTGTGTGTGTGTGTGTGTGTGTGTGTGTGTGTGTGTGTTAGTGATATAAAGGTAAAAACAAAATGCGATCGTATTTCGTCATGGTTGTTCGTTACATCTGAAAGTAACATATATAACTCGTATTCAAGGTGAAAATTAGATTTTGAATGGGGAGAGGGAGGGGGAGGGGGTGATATATGTATACGCGTTGTGTATGTGTGTTTATATTTGTGTTTGTGTTTGAATGTGTATCTTTCGTTAGTTCTATAGCAATGTATATTTATCTTTCTACCTACCTATCTCTCTTTCTCTCTCTCTCTATCTATCTATCTATCTATCTATCTATCTATACATCCATCTAGCGCTTTCTCTCTATCTATTTATCTATCTATCTATCTATCTGTCTTTCTTTCTCTCTCTCTCTCTCTCTCTCTCTCTCTCTCTCTCTCTCTCTCTCTCTCTCTCTCTCTCTCTCTTTCTCTCTCTCTCTCTCTCTCTCTCTCTCTCTCTCTCTCTCTCTCTCTCTCTCTCTCGAACCATTAGATTTATTACAATTATTGTTTTAATCACCATTACCAATTCACCATCAATAATTTTTCCCATATCATCATCATCTCCATCCATCCACCACTATCACCACCACACACCATCATCACATTCACCATCACCACCACACACCACCATCCACCCCCTTCACCATCACCACCACACACCACCATCCTCCCCCCTCACCATCACCACCATCCTCCCCCTCATCACCACCACACACCACCATCCTCCCCCTCACCATCACCACCACACACCACCATCCTCCCCCCTCACCATCACCACCATCCTCCCCCTCATCACTCACCCACACCAATAGTCACTCCCCTCACCTCTCACCACACACCACCATCCACCCCCTTCACCATCACCACCACACACCACCATCCTCCCCCCCCACCACCACCACCATCCTCCCCCTCATCACCACCACACACCACCATCCTCCCCCTCACCATCACCACCACACACCACCATCCTCCCCCCTCACCATCACCACCACACACCACCATCCTCCCCCTCACCATCACCATCACCACCACACACCATCATCACATTCACCATCACCATTCCCTACCTCATAACCCCCTTCCACTAACCCCCTCTCTCTCTCTTTACCCCCCCCCCCCCCCCCCCCAGACACAGCAGTACGTGGGAAGTGAGTGCCATAAGCGTAGGGGAGGCAGGGCCAGATTGGACAAGCTTAGCTGGTCTCTACGGACGCCTGGCTGTGAGGGAAGCTAACTTACTCATCAAAGATATTCATAATGGTGAGTAAATTTTGTCTTTTTTTTTTTTTTTTTTTTTGGGGGGGGGGGGGGATTTATCTGAGGTTTTCTTAATGGTGAGTATATTCATAAGAGATATATTCATGATGGTGAGTGTTTTTTTTCTTTTCTTTTCTTGTTGCTGGTGAGTGAATGTTTTTTTTTTTTATCTTTTTTATCTTTAACTCAATATGTATTTTTTTTTTTTCTCTCTCTCTCTCTTGTTGGATTAGTTGTTTTGTTTCTTTCTCAAATTTGTCTATCTATCTATTTCTTTCTCAAATTTGTCTATCTGGTTTTACTCATCGAGGGTATTCATGATGGTAAGTATTTTTTTTGACTACTAATCAAAGATGTTCAAAATGGTGAGTAGTTTTTTTTTGTTTGTTTGTTTGTTTTTTCTTGTCTGTGTCTCCCCTATGTATTTATCTATTTGTACATATTTTATAAATATACATATCTCATCTTTTTGTATTTAAACACCAAAGTTATTCGTAATGGTGAGTGTTTTAAATATTTAAATTTAAATAATGATTATTTAAATATTTGAATTCAAATTATAATCATTAAAATTTTAGATTCAAATTATAATCATTTAAATATCTAAATTTAAATGTTTAGATTTAATTATGTTTAAACTCACCAAAGATATTCGTAATGGTGAGTATTTTAAATGTGTAAATTTAGAATATAATTATTTAAATATTTGAATTTAAATATCTAAATTTAGTTATATTTAAAATCACCAAAGATATTCGTAAGGTGAGTATTTTATTCTCTCTCTCTCATGTTCGATTACGCCCTTTTTTATGTATCTTTCGGTTTCTCGATATATCTATTTATCTGTTTATATATATTCATTTATTTATATCTATCTATATCTATATCTATCTATCTGTTTATATGTATTTATTTATTTATATCTATCTATATCTATATCTATTTATCTGTTTATATTTATTTATTCATTCATATCTATCTATATCTATATCTGTTTATATCTATCATATTTATTCATATATGTATATATATTATATATATAAATATATATATATATTTATATATACATATATAGTTTATATATATATATATATATATAATATATATATATAATATGTATAATATATATATATATATATATATATATAGATAGATATAGATATATAGATATATGTATGTATGTATGTGTGTATGTATATGTAAATATATATATATATTTAAAGTATATAAATATAATATATATATATATATATGTATAATATATATATATATATATATACATATATATATAGATAGATATAGATATATATGTATATATATATATATAGATAGATAGATATAGATATATAGATATACATGTTATCTATGTGTGGGTTTAAACGGCTTACTCATAATGGCGAGTATTTATTTCTAGATAGAGATAAAAACAGAAATGATAGGTATTAATAAAGATAGAGATAAGAATATGGATATACTGAAAATATATATCAAATCTAAAATATATACAGATGTAGATTGCTGCAAATACACAAACACACACAAAGTGAGAGAGGATGATAAACAGGCAGAGAAAGGGAGAGAGAGATAGAGAAAGAGAGAGAGAGAGAGAGAGAGAGAGAGAGAGAGAATGAGACAGAAAGTGAGAGACATAGAGGCAGAGACAGAGAGAGTGAGAGAGAGAGAGAGTGAGAATGAGAGAGAATGAGAGATAGACATTCAGACAAACAGACAGACAGACAGCCATACGGAGATAAAACACAGACATCAGTAGTAAAATATATATTTATTTGTGAGTGTATATGTATATCCAAAAAAAATGGAACACAAGAGCTATCATTTCAGAACAATACTAATTGAAACAGTGAACGAATCTTTGTTGCAAACGACTAGATTCCATTTTTTTTTTCATTTTCGTACCCTTTTCCGTATTTCTTCGTCTCATGAATTAAACAAAATGGAATATTCTGCAACAGTGATTGGCATAATTAGCCCTGACTTGCAATTG
>NW_028234409.1:46905769-46910769 GCF_977035675.1 Penaeus japonicus
TCTTCTGTCCTCTCTCTCTCTCTCTCTCTCTCTCTCTCTTCTGTGGAGGGTGCTCACAAAGGGTATTTTGGAAGCAAAGTTGGTATTCTTGACTCCTTTAGTGGTAAGATCGGCCGGTTGAAATAGAACAATTACAGGTCTCGAAGGCTTCTGGATGTCTTCTGTTCTCTTGTTAGGCGCGTGTCTCGCGGACGGAGACAGAGGTCAGCGGCTTGGGGCTGACGCTCCCAGCGTCGTTGTAGTGAATTAGATCTCCCGATTGGAAAAAAGGGCTTGTCTTTTTAGGGGGACCCCAAGCTATTGTGCTGGGCTGGACGCTTGGTAAATTCCACCGTGGCCACCACGGGACCAGCACCATGCGTTGCAAACGGTTTTAATGAATGGTGCTTGCAACAAATAATTTAAAACATCATGTGTGTGTTTTTGCTTTCCCGTCTTTGATATTTTCTTATTTTTAGTATTTTGTTATTTTTAAATCACTGGAGCAAAGAAGTTCTCACACCTCTTAAAACTCATAACTGCTTGTTGCCGCCGTCAAGCCGTTTGAGGGAGATGTTCGGCGAGGAACTAGGGACTCAAGCTCGCACGGCCAAAGCTGCCGGTACTCTCTCTCCTCATCCTAAACGGGCAAGTTTGCTTATAAGCAGTGAGGTTTTCTTTCCATAAGCCAGAGATTCCTTGACGGAAGGACTGCCGGGTAAGAGGACCTCCTGCTATAAGTCGATATAGAGAGCAGACCGTGGCCGAAGGCCTGTATTTGTTTTATCTCTTGGTATAATATCCCAGTGGTATTCAACGGACGGTACGTGAGACTTTTGTAGATAAGTAGTGAGCTCCAGTTGGATGTGCAGGTTGTGCTATAATCTCATCATGTATGTATCATTATCCATTGCCAAAGTAATTAAATATCAAGTTTTATGAATTTGTCTTTGTGTGATTACATGTTTGTAGCAAAAGAGTTGGTGCCCAGGCGCTTTTTGTGTTCGGGGTGTAAACACTTTCAAACAAAGTCAACGAGCAATATTTATACCAGACCACACCCGTGTCATTGGAGAGTGCTTACCGCTCGGCCACTCCGTTGCGTAATCTAATGACAAATGTATACAAGATTAATTATGGCAAGCTCCTATGTAATGAACTTGCTACTTACATCATAGTCATTGATCACTACAGCCGTGATATTTTTGGTGGTGCTTATGGTGGGATAATATATTTGCAAGTGAATTTTGCCAGTGTTTCTCCATGTTTTATTATATAATCCGCGATTGTTGTCAAAATTGCTTTAGCTTGGCGCGCCCCCAGTGTCCTTAACTCAGCGC
The DNA here is from genome assembly GCF_977035675.1 of Penaeus japonicus. Lineage (NCBI taxonomy): Eukaryota > Metazoa > Arthropoda > Malacostraca > Decapoda > Penaeidae > Penaeus > Penaeus japonicus. The sequence goes on from NW_028234409.1 coordinate 46,907,089, forward strand.
GGTTACCTTGTTCGTTCTTGAGCGTTAGAATTGTAGTATGTAAGCTCGTTCGCCATCTCTTCTCGTTTAGCTTGCTTTTCCTTAGTTGATTCGTATTTTTACTTTTGCTTCATTATTTGTTATCGTGTTCTTTATGCCGTTTTGTATGTCTAAATTTAGAGTTTAATTGTATTCTTTTATATGCGATTCTTTGGAGATCGTGTTTTTCAGTTTTTACAGTTTGTATATTGTTTATTTTACTCGTTTTATCTTGATTTCTTAGAGTACGGTCTATGGTATTCTTATGCGTTTTTTTAAACATGTTTTGTTCGTTCTAGTGGGTGTTTTACTGAAATTCGTAGGTATTTTACGATTGTTTAATAAGGGGTAATTTTAAGTGATCTTTTTGTGGATCTGTTTAGCCCATTTACCTTTTTGCTAAATTTCTTAAAACCAGCGATCAGTGTTCTTAACATTTAAGGTGTAGGTGATATTTATAGCCAAGTTTTTAGTTCTTGTGCGTTTTAAAACATTCATGGGACCTAATAAAAAGATTAGTGAAACGTCTTGCCAGAGGAGATGGGCGTATTATTACCTCGTTTGCATTTCCCGCCCCTCTCGGTGCTCATTCAAACTCCGGGAAACCTGGCTCCCGATGTGCAAAGTAGCGGATCAAGTTTATGTTGAACCCGTGGCCAGACAATTGCCAGCATCCATGAACACACCCCGGCTCTCAATCCTGTGAAGTAACTGCCGATGCAGCGGGGCCTCGAACGTCATCTCGGGAGGTTAATCCTTTTTCACAGTGCTAGAGTTATATTTGATGAAGCAAACCATCCTTAGCCTTTCAATGTTGTGACGAGCGTAATGGTGCTGGTTTGATACTATGACGCGCGAGCTCAAGGGAGAGATTAACTCAATGAGGGAGCATATTCGTGCTAATAGCGATCGCTTGGGGGACGACGTAACAATTCGCTAAGTAATCGAACGCCGCGTCGCGCACCTGAGGTAGCACAGTTGACACTAGTGTAGCTTCGACGGTTTCTGCGCCTTTCCAACGCCCTTTTGTTCCTCATGCGCCACATAATGCCGTCCCGATGATGGTAATGCCTCACTGCCGGTATCATTTTATTTAAATCGGAGATATCTGCCGTCTCACCCCCTCTGACAGGCAGCGGTCGCAAGAGTTAGAGGCAATGGATGAAACAAATCGAAAATGTTTACATATCTCAGCCCTCCACTGGGGAGGAAGCAACCTGTGTCAGATGGGCACGGCATGATGTGTCGCGGAACGCTGAGGTAATAATCAATTCTAGTGCTTTTGATGGATATAACACAGGACTGGATGAGTTTCAAAGCAAAAGTTAAGGAAAAGTGTTCGCGGTTGTTTGTTCACCTAATGATTATATTCACTTTGTTTTATACCAGCACCGTATGTTACCTGACCCACTAGTCCTTTTGATTATTACCTCAACCTGCAAGCCGCAGTGTTACAAAGGGGAAAGGGATTACCTCCACTTGGCAATTGGTGACCCAGATCTTCTTCGCCCGCAGGAGTATTTTTTACAAGGTATTCCTCAATGGATGCGGGATGGGAAGCTTTAGCTACGAGAGATCGATGGCAAACCCACAGATAAATTAGTGCAGTGGTGCTCAACAACTGTGGAACATCCGCATGGGCGTTTCACACCCGCAGCCACACCACCACAAAGCAGACAGGACACCGTCGCCAGGCGGCAACTGCAAGTATTCGGAACTCACATGTAGCCGCCCTTGCATGATAATCGTCCCGGCGGACAATGCCAGGTCGGACGTCACCGACTCGCCGATTCTCCGAACCCGAGGATCCCGACCACGTGAGGACGAGAGGACTTCTTGCAACGTTTCATCAAACGACGGGTCACAGCCTTGCAGATTGCCGAGCACGATGCACGAGAGGAGAGACGTTGTGTTCCGCTGCGGTCGGCCTCGGGTCCACTTCGTTTCGTCTTGTCCTGACGAGCGCCCTTACCGGCCCCTTTTTCAACAACGCCAGGGAAGGTCTGGAAAGGCTCGTCTTCTGCTGTGAGCATTGCAACCGACACACGAGCCTACTACTCGGGGCGACGTCAAACCAGCCACATGCACCCGGCCGCACGTTCACCAATACCGGCAAGCACGCAAGTGGACAGCGAGAATTAGATGTCGCTGTACAAGACGGGGAAGTGTGAAGTGCAACCGGATATTGCAGCGTTGACTACGAAGAGTCAGATCGAGACACGACCGATGGTTCAAGCTTCATGTGAATGATGTCCCGATTTTTTGGCGTGTCATTGACACTGGTTTCTGCAATCACCATCACTCAAAGAGGAACACTTACCAGCGCCTTAACATTGTTAAAGCGTCTCAGTTTTACCGTTGTGCTGGCAAGGAATCTCCGGACAACAACCGATGGAGGTAACAGAAGAGGTTGACTTACCACTACAATTATCAGACTCTGTAAGTATAACCCACCGGGCTTCTGTGCTTGATACCCGCTTCCCTGGACACATATTACTTGGGATGGATTTTTTGAGGAGGTTTGCTTTCAGTCTTCACCACGAACCTCCACCTCGTCTCAGCTATCTGTCCATTTTAGGTTGCCAACTCGATGTGATATTTACAGAGCATAGCAGCCTTGCACTTGCCGACCTGTCGGCAGATGAAAAGACTTCCATCACGTCAGCCCACGGATGTCCGCTTCACTGCACTAAGCTAATAGAAGTACCGCCTGAGAGTGCAAGCTTCGTCAAGTGCAGAGTGCCTCGGTCCGTTAAAGACAACGAGATTGAAATCGCTCCATCAACCAACAAGCTGATCATCCCCGCCAGTGTAACCAGAATTGAAGATCGCAGAACGGATGTCTGGGTGGTAAACACAACGTCTCGTGCCATCAAATTACGACCAGGTCAAGTGATCGCCCGTGCAAAACCTGTTGCAGCGGTGTATGCAAGAAACTCCCGGCCTTTGGGAGGCCGTGATGCATCCATCCCTTTACGAGAATCACCCATCACAGTTCCAGATGTCACCTCTGCCAATATTCTTGATGAACCAGAGTTTCTTGGGGACCTCGAAGATGATGAATTTGAATCTGAATTTGGAACCCTGGATTTTGGATACGAGGACTTCATCAGTTTCCCTGACACCTTATCCGACAGCTCAACTTCCGGCGATGAAGTCATCGGTGAGAGCAGGGTCAGTATTGACGAAGTCCTGGCGATGAAAGATGGTATGTTAAGTCATCTTGCAGAACTTCAGCTTCCGGAAGACGGGGAAGATCATGAAGATCCTGATCAGATAGAAGGCGGAGACGATCCCGAGCCCATGGTATTGCCTGTGAACTATCTTCATTCCTTGCCTGATTATTTATTGCGACTGGTGATCTCTTGTGTGTTTTTACTTGTCGTTTTACTTTTATTTGTTCGTTTGTAAAATATTTAATTAGCGGCATTGGATATTCATGAATGATGATTTTATACAAGCCTGTAATATTTCTGGTCATTAACACTAACTTATCCCTGTTCTCACCCCCAGATTAAGCGAGCTGAGTCCTTAATTAGAGCAGACGCCTCTTATGCAACCTGCAACCTTTGTGAATGATTTGTGATCATTTTTTGTATATTTGCAGCAGGCCTGAACCCCCGCAGACACACCAAACTAGAAGTTTTTAGCTACGCTTGCAGC
>NW_028234409.1:46918269-46933892 GCF_977035675.1 Penaeus japonicus
GTCCGGCTCGGGCCTCCTGTGGGTCGGGGGCGTCCTGGCCTCGGCCCCCGTGGCCGGGCGGTCGCGGGTGGCGGGCGCCTGCGAGCCGAGGAACGGCGGTGCGCCTGTCGCGGGAGTCTCTTGGGGGGCGCCTCCCTCCTGCAGGGCTTGCCTCCTCCCGAGCCGCGGGTCCGGCTCGGGCCTCCTGTGGGTCGGGGGCGTCCTGGCCTCGGCCCCCGTGGCCGGGCGGTCGCGGGTGGCGGGCGCCTGCGAGCCGGGGAAACGGCGGTGCGCCTGTCGCGGGAGTCTCTTGGGGGGCGCCTCCCTCCTGCAGGGCTTGCCTCCTCCCGAGCCGCGGGTCCGGCTCGGGCCTCCTGTGGGTCGGGGGCGTCCTGGCCTCGGCCCCCGTGGCCGGGCGGTCGCGGGTGGCGGGCGCCTGCGAGCCGGGGAACGGCGGTGCGCCTGTCGCGGGAGTCTCTTGGGGGGCGCCTCCCTCCTGCAGGGCTTGCCTCCTCCCGAGCCGCGGGTCCGGCTCGGGCCTCCTGTGGCTTGCGGGCGCCGGCTCGGCCTCGGCCCGAAGGGGGCGCGCGGCGGTCGCGGGTGGCGGGCGCCTGCGAGCCGGGGAACGGCGGTGCGCCTGTCGCGGGAGTCTCTTGGGGGGCGCCTCCCTCCTGCAGGGCTTGCCTCCTCCCGAGCCGCGGGTCCGGCTCGGGCCTCCTGTGGCTTGCGGGCGCCGGCTCGGCCTCGGCCCGAAGGGGGCGCGCGGCGGTCGCGGGTGGCGGGCGCCTGCGAGCCGGGGAACGGCGGTGCGCCTGTCGCGGGAGTCTCTTGGGGGGCGCCTCCCTCCTGCAGGGCTTGCCTCCTCCCGAGCCGCGGGTCCGGCTCGGGCCTCCTGTGGCTTGCGGGCGCCGGCTCGGCCTCGGCCCGAAGGGGGCGCGCGACGGTCGCGGGTGGCGGGCGCCTGCGAGCCGGGGAACGGCGGTGCGCCTGTCGCCGGAGTCTCTTGGGGGGCGCCTCCCTCCTGCAGGGTTTGCCTCCTCCCGAGCCGCGGGTCCGGCTCGGGCCTCCTGTGGCTTGCGGGCGCCGGCTCGGCCTCGGCCCGAAGGGGGCGCGCGGCGGGCGCGGGTGGCGGGCGCCTCCGAGCCGGGGGACGGCGGTTGCGCCTGCCGCCCGGTGCGTTCCCCATTCCAGGTGGCGCGGGCCTTGGGCGCGAGCCCGGGGCGCGGGTCGCGGGAGAGGGCGCCTTGAGCGGAGTGCGGCCGTTCATCCGTGGCCAGGTGGGCGGGCCTTGGGCCCGAGCCTCCCGCGCGGGTGCGGGTCTTGGTTTTGGGCGGGGTTGGTGCGGTCCCGGGCCCTAACCAGCCGTCCGGATATATATAGGGGGAGGCTTCCTCTCCGGCCGCCGCCTGGGTTTGGCGGGCCTTGAGTTTTGCCTCCTCCCGAGCCGCGGGTCCGGCTCGGGCCTCCCCGTGGCTTGGGGGCGCCGGCTCGGCCTCGGCCCGAAGGGGGCGCGCGGCGGGCGCGGGTGGCGGGCGCCTCCGAGCCGAGGAACGGCGGTGCGCCTGTCGCGGGAGTCTCTTGGGGGGCGCCTCCCTCCTGCAGGGTTTGCCTCCTCTCGAGCCGCGGGTCCGGCTCGGGCCTCCTGTGGCTTGCGGGCGTCCTGGCCTCGGCCCCCGTGGCCGGGCGGTCGCGGGTGGCGGGCGCCTGCGAGCCGGGGGGCGGCGGTGCGCCTGTCGCGGGAGTCTCTTGGGGGGCGCCTCCCTCCTGCAGGGCTTGCCTCCTCCCGAGCCGCGGGTCCGGCTCGGGCCTCCTGTGGGTCGGGGGCGTCCTGGCCTCGGCCCCCGTGGCCGGGCGGTCGCGGGTGGCGGGCGCCTGCGAGCCGAGGAACGGCGGTTGCGCCTGTCGCGGGAGTCTCTTGGGGGGCGCCTCCCTCCTGCAGGGCTTGCCTCCTCCCGAGCCGCGGGTCCGGCTCGGGCCTCCTGTGGGTCGGGGGCGTCCTGGCCTCGGCCCCCGTGGCCGGGCGGTCGCGGGTGGCGGGCGCCTGCGAGCCGAGGAACGGCGGTTGCGCCTGTCGCGGGAGTCTCTTGGGGGGCGCCTCCCTCCTGCAGGGCTTGCCTCCTCCCGAGCCGCGGGTCCGGCTCGGGCCTCCTGTGGGTCGGGGGCGTCCTGGCCTCGGCCCCCGTGGCCGGGCGGTCGCGGGTGGCGGGCGCCTGCGAGCCGGGGAACGGCGGTGCGCCTGTCGCGGGAGTCTCTTGGGGGGCGCCTCCCTCCTGCAGGGCTTGCCTCCTCCCGAGCCGCGGGTCCGGCTCGGGCCTCCTGTGGGTCGGGGGCGTCCTGGCCTCGGCCCCCGTGGCCGGGCGGTCGCGGGTGGCGGGCGCCTGCGAGCCGGGGAAACGGCGGTGCGCCTGTCGCGGGAGTCTCTTGGGGGGCGCCTCCCTCCTGCAGGGCTTGCCTCCTCCCGAGCCGCGGGTCCGGCTCGGGCCTCCTGTGGCTTGCGGGCGCCGGCTCGGCCTCGGCCCGAAGGGGGCGCGCGACGGTCGCGGGTGGCGGGCGCCTGCGAGCCGGGGAACGGCGGTGCGCCTGTCGCCGGAGTCTCTTGGGGGGCGCCTCCCTCCTGCAGGGTTTGCCTCCTCCCGAGCCGCGGGTCCGGCTCGGGCCTCCTGTGGCTTGCGGGCGCCGGCTCGGCCTCGGCCCGAAGGGGGCGCGCGGCGGGCGCGGGTGGCGGGCGCCTCCGAGCCGGGGGACGGCGGTTGCGCCTGCCGCCCGGTGCGTTCCCCATTCCAGGTGGCGCGGGCCTTGGGCGCGAGCCCGGGGCGCGGGTCGCGGGAGAGGGCGCCTTGAGCGGAGTGCGGCCGTTCATCCGTGGCCAGGTGGGCGGGCCTTGGGCCCGAGCCTCCCGCGCGGGTGCGGGTCTTGGTTTTGGGCGGGGTTGGTGCGGTCCCGGGCCCTAACCAGCCGTCCGGATATATATAGGGGGAGGCTTCCTCTCCGGCCGCCGCCTGGGTTTGGCGGGCCTTGAGTTTTGCCTCCTCCCGAGCCGCGGGTCCGGCTCGGGCCTCCCCGTGGCTTGGGGGCGCCGGCTCGGCCTCGGCCCGAAGGGGGCGCGCGGCGGGCGCGGGTGGCGGGCGCCTCCGAGCCGAGGAACGGCGGTGGTGCGCCTGTCGCGGGAGTCTCTTGGGGGGCGCCTCCCTCCTGCAGGGTTTGCCTCCTCTCGAGCCGCGGGTCCGGCTCGGGCCTCCTGTGGCTTGCGGGCGTCCTGGCCTCGGCCCCCGTGGCCGGGCGGTCGCGGGTGGCGGGCGCCTGCGAGCCGGGGGGCGGCGGTGTCTTGGGGGGCGCCTCCTCCTCCCTCCTCCCGAGCCGCGGGTCCGGCTCGGGCCTCCTGTGGGTCGGGGCGTCCTGGCCTCGGCCTCCGTGGGCGGGCGGTCGCGGGTGGCGGGCGCCTGCGAGCCGGGGAAGCGTGCGTTGGGGGCGCTCCTGCAGGGCTTGCCTCCTGCGGGTGGGCGGGGGGCGGCGGGTGGCGGGCGCCTGCGAGACGGGGAAACGGCGGTGTCGCGGGAGTCTCTTGGGGGGCGCCTCCCTCCCTCCTCCCGAGCCGCCGGTCCGGCTCGGGCCTCCTGTGGCGGGCGCCGGCTCGGCCTCGGGCCGGGGCGGCGGTCGGAACGGCGGTGCGCCTGTCGCCGGAGTCTCTTGGGGGGGCGCCTCCCTCCTGCAGGGTTTGCCTCCTCCCGAGCCGCGGGTCCGGCTCGGGCCTCCTGTGGGTCGCGGGCGCCGGCTCGGCCTCGGCCCCCGTGGCCGGGCGGTCGCGGGTGGCGGGCGCCTGCGAGCCGAGGAACGGCGGTGCGCCTGTCGCGGGAGTCTCTTGGGGGGCGCCTCCCTCCTGCAGGGCTTGCCTCCTCCCGAGCCGCGGGTCCGGCTCGGGCCTCCTGTGGCTTGCGGGCGCCGGCTCGGCCTCGGCCCGAAGGGGGCGCGCGACGGTCGCGGGTGGCGGGCGCCTGCGAGCCGGGGAACGGCGGTGCGCCTGTCGCCGGAGTCTCTTGGGGGGCGCCTCCCTCCTGCAGGGTTTGCCTCCTCCCGAGCCGCGGGTCCGGCTCGGGCCTCCTGTGGCTTGCGGGCGCCGGCTCGGCCTCGGCCCGAAGGGGGCGCGCGGCGGGCGCGGCGGGTGGCGGGCGCCTCCGAGCCGGGGGACGGCGGTTGCGCCTGCCGCCCGGTGCGTTCCCCATTCCAGGTGGCGCGGGCCTTGGGCGCGAGCCCGGGGCGCGGGTCGCGGGAGAGGGCGCCTTGAGCGGAGTGCGGCCGTTCATCCGTGGCCAGGTGGGCGGGCCTTGGGCCCGAGCCTCCCGCGCGGGTGCGGGTCTTGGTTTTGGGCGGGGTTGGTGCGGTCCCGGGCCCTAACCAGCCGTCCGGATATATATAGGGGGAGGCTTCCTCTCCGGCCGCCGCCTGGGTTTGGCGGGCCTTGAGTTTTGCCTCCTCCCGAGCCGCGGGTCCGGCTCGGGCCTCCCCGTGGCTTGGGGGCGCCGGCTCGGCCTCGGCCCGAAGGGGGCGCGCGGCGGGCGCGGGTGGCGGGCGCCTCCGAGCCGAGGAACGGCGGTGCGCCTGTCGCGGGAGTCTCTTGGGGGGCGCCTCCCTCCTGCAGGGTTTGCCTCCTCTCGAGCCGCGGGTCCGGCTCGGGCCTCCTGTGGCTTGCGGGCGTCCTGGCCTCGGCCCCCGTGGCCGGGCGGTCGCGGGTGGCGGGCGCCTGCGAGCCGGGGGGCGGCGGTGCGCCTGTCGCCGCCTGCCGCCTTCCTTGGGGGATTGGTTTGATCCTCCTCCTCCTCCTCCTCCTCTCGGGCCGCCGCTTCGGCAAGGGGCTTTCTGTGGCTTGCGCGGAGGAGCCTGCCGCCTTCCCGAGGGGCGCGCCTCCCTATCTTGGGGGGATTTGGTTTGTTCCTCCTCCTCCTCCTCCTCCCGAGCCTCCGCTTCGGCTCGGGCCTCCTGTGGCGGGCGCCGGCTCGGCCTCGGGCCGGGGCGCGCGGCGGTCGCGGGTGGCGGGCGCCTCCGAGCCGGGGAACGGCGGTTGCGCCTGCCGCCCGTTGCGTTCCCCATTCCAGGTGGCGCGGCCCTTGGGCGCGAGCCCGGGGCGCGGGTCGCGGGAGAGGGCGCCTTGAGCGGAGTGCGGCCGTTCATTCGTGGCCAGGTGGGCGGGCCATGGGCGCGAGCCTCCCGCGCGGGTGCGGGTCTTGGTTTTGGGCGGGGTTGGTGCGGTCCCGGGCCCTAACCAGCCGTCCGGATATATATAGGGGGAGGCTTCCTCTCCGGCCGCCGCCTGGGTTTGGCGGGCCTTGAGTTTTGCCTCCTCCCGAGCCGCGGGTTCGGCTCGGACCTCCTGTGGCTCGGGGGCGGCCTCGGCCTCGGTCCGTGGCCGGGCGGTCGCGGGTGGCGGGCGCCTCCGAGCCGGGGGCGGCGGTGCGCCCGTCGCCTTCCCCCGGGGGGCGCCTCCTTCCTTGGTGGACTCCTTGGCTGGCGTTCTTCCTCCTCTCGGGCCGCCGGTCCGGCTGTGGCATGGCATGGTGTGGCGGGCGAGAGGCTCCTTCGTTGGTGGATTGGCTCGTGTCTTTTCCTCCCCTCGGGCCGCCGGACGGGCGGAGGTCCGGCCGTGGCGTCCAGAAGAGGGGCGCCTCCCTTCTTGGGGGGACTGGTTTGTTCCTCCTCCTCCTCCTCCTCTCGAGCCTCCGCTTCGGCGGGGGCCTCCTGTGGCGGCGCGGAGGCGCCTGCCGCCTTCTCGAGGGGCGCGCCTCCCTAGCTTGGGGGATTGGTTTGTTCCTCCTCCTCTCGAGCCTCCGCTTCGGCTCGGGCCTCCTGTGGCGGGCGCCGGCTCGGCCTCGGGCCGGGGCGCGCGGCGGGCGCGGGTGGCGGGCGCCTCCGAGCCGGGGAACGGCGGTTGCGCCTGCCGCCCGGTGCGTTCCCCATTCCAGGTGGCGCGGGCCTCGGGCGCGAGCCCGGGGCGCGGGTCGCGGGAGAGGGCGCCTTGAGCGGAGTGCGGCCGTTCATTCGTGGCCAGGTGGGCGGGCCATGGGCGCGAGCCTCCCGCGCGGGTGCGGGTCTTGGTTTTGGGCGGGGTTGGTGCGGTCCCGGGCCCTAACCAGCCGTCCGGATATATATAGGGGGAGGCTTCCTCTCCGGCCGCCGCCTGGGTTTGGCGGGCCTTGAGTTTTGCCTCCTCCCGAGCCGCGGGTTCGGCTCGGACCTCCTGTGGCTCGGGGGCGGCCTCGGCCTCGGTCCGTGGCCGGGCGGTCGCGGGTGGCGGGCGCCTCCGAGCCGGGGGCGGCGGTGCGCCCGTCGCCTTCCCCCGGGGGGCGCCTCCTTCCTTGGTGGACTCCTTGGCTGGCGTTCTTCCTCCTCTCGGGCCGCCGGTCCGGCTGTGGCCTGGTGTGGCGGGCGGCGGCTCTGCCTCGGGCCGCCCGAGCGCAGAAGGCGTTGCTCTCTCCGCCCCAGCCGGCCGACCTTTGGGGTTGCCGTGGCGCCTGGGCGCCCCTGCCTTGGCGTCCGCCTTTGGGTCCAGGCGGGCCTCCTCCCCTTTGGAGCCGCCCCGGTGGCGTGGGCGTTGCGGACTTTGCGGTGTTGTTGTGGTCTCGGGCCCTAACCAGCCGTCCGGATAAAGGTAGGGGGGAGCCGTCCGCAGCGTGGGCGGAGTCCTGGCCTCGGTTGTGCCCCGCCGAGCCGGCTCTGTCCTTAGTCCCCCCTGCTCTTCCAGGCCTGCGCCCTCCCCCTGAGTGCACAGGACGCAGCGATTTTCGCCGAGCGATTGCGGCCCCTCTCCCCCTCGCTCGGTGCGCCGCGTCTCTTTTGCTCGTCGGCGGGCCGGCCAAACCCTCCCCCTCTCTCTCTTGCCTCGGGAGCGACTGTGGGCGTTAAAACCCCGTCTGGCCCACCTTTCACAGCAATAGCCGTGGGCTCGCGCCCTTCTGGCCGTGCTCTTTTGTTCTGGCCCGGCGAGTTCCCCCTTTTCCCCTGGTAGCGGCGCCGATAGCCCCTTTTTTGAACGCCCTCGAAAAACTCGCCAGCTCTCTCTCTGCTGCTGCTGCTGCCGCCGCCGCCGCCGCCAGCCTCCCGTAAAAAGGAGGAAGAGGTGGTGGTGGTGGTGGTGGTGGAGGCGGAAGAAGAAGAAGAAGAAGGCGGCGAGCAGTAGAGCTTGTGCCTCCATCGGTAGACGGTCCCCGTCTTCCGTCGCCGGCTCCCCCCCCCGCTGTGGCGCGGGCGGCAGCAGTGGCGGCGGCGGCGGCGGGTCGTTGACGACTGGTGTGCTGTTATTGCTATGTGCTACCTGGTTGATCCTGCCAGTAGTCATATGCTTGTCTCAAAGATTAAGCCATGCATGTGTAAGTACAGGCCGACTTAAGGCGAAACCGCGGACGGCTCATTAAATCAGATACAACTCATTGGATCTCTGCTGAACCGCATTACTTGGATAACTGTGGTAATTCTAGAGCTAATACATGCCTTTGGAGTCTCCGACCGCGAGGGAGGAGCGCTTTTATTAGACCAAAACCCCTGGGCGCGCGGCTCGCGAGGGCCGCGCGCCTGACTCTCTTGGTGAAACAGAATAACTTTTGCCGAGCGCACGACCCCTCCCTGACGGGTTGGGTCGGCGCCGCGTCCTGCAGGCGTCTGCCTTATCAGCTCTCGATTGTAGGTTAAACGCCTACAATGGCTATCACGGGTAACGGGGAATCAGGGTTCGATTCCGGAGAGGGAGCCTGAGAAACGGCTACCACATCTAAGGAAGGCAGCAGGCGCGCAAATTACCCACTCCCGGCACGGGGAGGTAGTCTCGAAAAATACTGTTGCGAGCCCCGAACGGGGCTTCGCAATTGGAATGAGTACACTTTAAATCCTTGTACGAGGATCAAGTGGAGGGCAAGTCTGGTGCCAGCCGCCGCTGTAATTCCAACTCCACTAGCGTATATTAAAGTTGTTGCGGTTGAAACGCTCGTAGTTGGAACTCTGCTCCGGACCGGCGGTCCGCCTTAGCGGCGGTCACTGCCGGGTTCCGAGCTGTGTCCCCGCCGGCTTGCAGGGGGTTTGTATGCCCTTAACCGGGTGTCCCCTTGTGGCCGGCACGTTTACTTTGAAAAAATTAGAGTGCTCAGAGCAGGCTGGCGATTGCTTACAGCCCAAATGGTCGTGCATGGAATGATGGAAGAGGACCTCGGTTCTATTTTGTCGGTTTTTCGGAACCCGAGGTAATGATTAAGAGAAGCAGACGGGGGCATTCGTACTGCGACGCCAGAGGTGAAATTCTTAGACCGTCGCATGACGACCTAATGCGAAAGCATCTGCCAAGGATGTTTTCATTGATCAAGAACGAAAGTTAGAGGTTCGAAGGCGATCAGATACCGCCCTAGTTCTAACCTTAAACGATGCTGACTAGCGATCCGCCGCAGTTATTCCCATGACCCGGCGGGGAGCTTCCGGGAAACCAAAGTCTTTGAGTTCCGGGGGAAGTATGGTTGCAAAGCTGAAACTTAAAGGAATTGACGGAAGGGCACCACCAGGAGTGGAGCCTGCGGCTCAATTTGACTCAACACGGGGAAACTCACCAGGCCCGGACACCGGAAGGATTGACAGAATGAAGGCTCTTTCTCGATTCGGTGGGTGGTGGTGCATGGCCGTTCTTAGTTGGTGGAGTGATCTGTCTGGTTAATTCCGATAACGAACGAGACTCTAGCCTGCTAAATAGTCGACGGGTCTCGTCCTCGCGCCGCCTTCCAGGGCGGCGACGAGTCGGGTCGACGGAAAGGTGAGAGTGCTCGCTAGCTTTTTTTGGCTGGCTTGCCCCCTCTCCAAATCGCGGTCCGTCGAGAGGGGCTCCGACGGTGGTGGTGGCGGCGGTGGTCTGCTGCGCGCGTGTGCACTGGCAGTTCTCCCCCCCTCCCCCCGCCCCCCTGAAGACCCCCTCCCGGCTTGGAAGGGCCCTGTCGAAGGTAATAGTGCAGCGGTGGATGTACTGTGCAATGACCCTCCTTCTTCTTTCGAACGCCATTACGGGGGACTCTCGGGACGGCTCCCGACTCTCCTCCTCCTTCTGTGATAGGCTTTGGTACCCCTCTGTCTCTCTCTCGCTGTAGGAGGGAAAGGAGGCGGGTGGAGCGAAGGTGGAGGCGCCGAACCCCAAAGTTAATCTTTTTCCCGCCCCCGCCTGGGTTACCGGGACTTTTCGTGGCCAGCTGGTGATCGACGACGTCCGTGTCGCGGTCTGTGCTTTGCTTTTGTTTTTGTCAAACGAATTGTTTACTTCCCCTCGGCCCCCCGGTCGAGTGGGAGGCGAGCGAGTCGCGTGCGAACTCGGAAAAACTCTCTCCAAGACTCTTAACGGGGGATCACTTGGCTCGTGGGTCGAGGAAGACCGCGGCAAAAAGCGTAGTCTGATGGCTATCGCAATTGTCCCGTGATTCCATCGACGTGTCGAACGCACATTGCGGCGGCCCTGTGCCTTCTTCGAAGGACGGCCGCCACCCTCCCTCGAGTGTCGTGACGTTGCCTACCGGGAGACAGTATGGACGGCTGCGGCGGCCCCCCCGCCGCCCGTTCTCCGGTAGGCCGACACAGTGTTTCTGTTGAGAGTGAGGCGAAAGATCGCCGTGCGTGGGCCTCCGTGCCGCCCCAGAAAGCTGGCGAGGTGTGGAGGCCTGCTAAGCACCATGGGGCCCGTCGTCCATTAGCGGCGCGCGAGCTGTTGACCTTGCCGTGGGTGCGAGGCCTCGCTAAAAGTCCCTTGTGTTGTCCAGATGTTCCCTTAAGACCCTTTTCCTCGATGAGCGATGGTTCGCCGGGCGGCGCGCGGGCGGGTCGCAAGACCCCCGCCGCCGCCCTCCTCCTCCTCCTCCTTCCTTCTACCCAGGGGATGTAAGCCAGAGAGGTTCCTCCCCTCTGCCCTAAACGGGCGGAGATTCGAAGATCGAACTGGGGGGATTCAGTTCGATGGTTTGTCCGGGAGACGGCAGCGGGTTTAGTTGGCGGCTGCGGCTCGCGACCTCCCTTTCTCTCGATCCTTTGGGGTCGGGGGAGGCAGGGGGCGCGGCCCGCCGCCTGCCCGGCGCCGGCGGGCAGGCGGGCAGGCGATCCCCGGGACGGCGCGGAGTCCCGCTTCCGCTCCCGCACGCCGGGGTCCCTTCTTTCGGGCGGGGGCCTTCGGGGGGCGCAGGCCCGGGACTCGCCATGACGAACGGGCGCCGCCGCCCTCCCCGGGCGGGTTTCCGGCGTCCGGATGTGTCGGCGGGTACCCAGAGCATAAATGTTGGGACCCGAAAGATAGTGAACTATGCTTGGCCAGGATGAAGCCAGGGGAAACCCTGGTGGAGGTCCGAAGCGTTTCTGACGTGCAAATCGATCGCCAGAGCTGAGTATAGGGGCGAAAGACCAATCGAACTATCTAGTAGCTGGTTCCCTCCGAAGTTTCCCTCAGGATAGCTGGCGCTCATGTCGAACGAGTTCCATCCGGTAAAGCGAATGACTAGGGGTGTTGGGGACGAAATGTCCTCAGCCCATTCTCAAACTTTAAATGGGTGAGGTGCCGGGCTTGCTTCGCTGAAGCCCCGGACGAGAATCGGAGTGCCTAGTGGGCCAATTTTGGTAAGCAGAACTGGCGCTGTGAGATGAACAAAACGTGGAGTTAAGGGGCCTAAATGGATGCTAATTCCGATCCCATGGAAGGGAGTTGCTTGCTATAGACAGCAGGACGGTGGCCATGGAAGTTGGAATCCGCTAAGGAGTGTGTAACAACTCACCTGCCGAAGCAAGTAACCCCGAAAATGGCATGGCGCTCAAGCATCCTCCCGATACTCTACCGCCGGGCGCACTATTGGCTGCGACGAGGAGGTCTCGAGGCCCCGGCGAGTAGGAGGGCGCGGTGGTGAGCGTAGAAGGATACGGCGTGAGCCGGTCTGGAGCCGCCACCGGTGCGGATCTTGGTGGTAGTAGCAAATGCTCGAGCAAGCCGGACCCTCGTTGACCGAAGCGGAGGAGGGTTCCCCGCCAACATCGCTTGGTCGTGGTTAAGTCGGCCCTTAGTCCGAGGATAGCTTCCCTCCCATCCCCTGGAAAATGCCACAAGAAAGCAGTGTGTGTGGAGCGCGTTTGCCGATGCCTCCTCCTGTTTTTTTGCGTGGGGGTAGAGTCGGCACGAGCCGGTGGAGCGAGCCAGCGGCAAGAGTCGAGAGGAGTCGGCGGCGGCGGTTGTTGCTGCTGCTGCTTTTGTCGCTGATGACCGGCTGTTTGTCTGTTTGGTCTGGCGAGCTCTCGGTTTGTCGGCGCCGGTCGAGCTCCCGAGTCTTAGTCTGAAAGCGGCGGGGTACGGCGCCACGGCCTTTGGCGGCCGTGGTTCCGCTCCTGTCTTCCTCCCCTGTCATGGCGGATGCAGTAATGCAGCCTACGCTGCCGCTGACTCTGACGACGGGCTCGCCTGTGGGCGGGGCGGCACCACGTCCCGCCGGCGGCGTCTTGGCGAGCTCTTGTTCCTCCTCCTCCTCCCCGATTGAAGGGCGGGCATCCCTCCCGCCCTCTCGAGCGAGCGAGCGAGCGAGCGAGCCAGCCACGACTCCCCCCCTTTGACTCATCGGTTTGCCGTGACGCAATGACAGGACTAGCAAAAAGCTGAGGAGGGGCCTGGTCAGAGGTCCTCTCCTCCTCTACCCCTCTCTCTGTTGGAAGGCTAAGAGAGAACGGGAAAATCAGTCCGGCAGATTGCGGGCTAAAGGGAATACGGTCAAAATCAGACAGAGCCCGCGCGCGGGTCAGTGCGGGTGGTTGCCGCCGACGGCCGGAACGTCCTCCGGCGGTACCCGCGTCGGACGAGTCTTGTACTCTGCCTGGCGCGGGGTGACGGAGGGCGGGATGGTGTCGGTTTGAACCTCCTCCCCTCTGTTGGCAGAGGGCGCCTATCCATAGGATAAAGGGTTCTCCTCCCTCCCTTCTTCAATCTCTCGCGGGGGGCGAGCCGGCTGGCTAGCTAGCTAGCTAGCTGGATGGTCCCGGCTCCGGGGTTCTCTTTTGTCCCCCGTGCGCCAGCGGCCGCCTAGAGTCGAACACGCCTGCTTGTCGATCCTTTGACCAAAGCCTGATTTTTTTCTTGAAAGAGTGGACGACGGACGACGGATGGCGGCGGCTGCTGGCCCCCCCCCACCTTTTCTCTTCCGTGCAGCACGCCTGCGTGCAGCCCTTCCTGAAGTAATCACATCGATGGGGTCTCGTATACCCCGTGCACCGCCCCAAAAGTGGCGAGGGTGATGATGATGATGGTAGAAACGGTGGTTCTGGAGTTAGGGCAGTTCTCCCGGCAACGGGCAGACTCGTTCGCCGACGCCGGCGGTAGCCCGGGCAAGAGCTTTCTTCTCTTTTTTAGGCTGCCGGAGGCCCCTTAGTTCGTTCACATTGAGTGGAGGTCGTTGGCCGTAACAGCCATACGTGAGATTGTATAGAGTGTGGAAGCAATTCGAGAGAGAGAGAGAGAGAGAGAGAGAGAGAGAGAGAGAGAGAGAGAGAGAGAGAGAGAGAGAGAGAGAGAGAGAGAGAGAGAGAGAGAGAGAGAGAGAGAGAGAGAGAGAGGTTAGGTTAGGTTAGGTTAGGTTAGGTTAGGTTAGGTTAGGTTAGGTTAGGTTAGGTTAGGTTAGGTTAGGTTAGGTTAGGTTTAGGTTAGGTTAGGTTAGGTTTAGGTTAGGTTAGGTTAGGTTAGGTTAGGTTAGGTTAGGTTAGGTTAGGTTAGGTTAGGTAGGTTAGGTTAGGTTAGGTTAGGTTAGGTTAGGTTAGGTTAGGTTAGGTTAGGTTAGGTTAGGTAGGTTAGGTTAGGTTAGGTTAGGTTAGGTTAGGTTAGGTTAGGTTAGGTTAGGTTAGGTTAGGTTAGGTTAGGTTAGGTTAGGTTAGGTTAGGTTAGGTTAGGTTAGGTTAGGTTAGGTTAGTTAGGTTAGGTTAGGTTAGGTTTAGGTTAGGTTAGGTTAGGTTAGGTTAGGTTAGGTTAGGTTAGGTTAGGTTAGGTTAGGTTAGGTTAGGTTAGGTTAGGTTAGGTTAGGTTAGGTTAGGTTAGGTTAGGTTAGGTTAGGTTAGGTTAGGTTAGGTTAGGTTAGGTTAGGTTAGGTTAGGTTAGGTTAGGTTAGGTTAGGTTAGGTTAGGTTAAGTTAGGTTAGGTTAGGTTAGGTTAGGTTAGGTTAGGTTAGGTTAGGTTAGGTTAGGTTAGGTTAGGTTAGGTTAGGTTAGGTTAGGTTAGGTTAGGTTAGGTTAGGTTAGGTTAGGTTAGGTTAGTTAGGTTAGGTTAGGTTAGGTTAGGTTAGGTTAGGTTAGGTTAGGTTAGGTTAGGTTTAGGTTAGGTTAGGTAGGTTAGGTTAGGTTAGGTTAGGTTAGGTTAGGTTAGGTTAGGTTAGGTTAGGTTAGGTTAGGTTAGGTTAGGTTAGGTTAGGTTAGGTTAGGTTAGGTTAGGTTAGGTTTAGGTTAGGTTAGGTTAGGTAATATTAGGTGTTGAGAAAATATGGACATTTTACTGATATCAAATTTGGACCTTGCAAAAATTGGACAATTGATAAAAATCAGACATTTTATAAATGTTACAGTTGGACTTTATAGAAAATGGACCTTGTATAAATTGTGAAAATGAAATCTTTTTGGGATGTACTTGTAGAATAGAATGATGATTTAAATGATAATAATATAGATTCGTTATAAAACGATATTAAACTTACACATTATATCTTTATTTTTCTGTATACATACACATATCTATGATTTCTCAAACAGTTCAAGAAAATGAAAAAAAATGGACATTTCAACTTGTCCATTTTTTCATCATGGACAAGTTGATTTTTCTTTTTTTTTTAAGAAAATGAAAAAAATGGACATTTCAACTTGTAAAATTTCAGACTATGATGAAAAAATGGACAAGTTGATTTTTCATTTTTTTTAAGAAAATGAAAAAAATGGACATTTCAACTTGTAAAATATCCTTTGCATATTCATATTAATCTTTTATTTTACTAACAACTCCAGTTATACCAAAGTTAATAACCTAAATATTTTTATATAAATATGCATTGATGATCAATACTAATTGTTTTTTCTCTTTATTTTTTTTCAGATAAACATGTTCATATAGATGAGAGGCGACTATGTAAAGTGTGCATGACTGATGAAGTAGATATAGTAATTCTCCCCTGTGATCATATGGTCTGCTGTACTAATTGTTTATTAACCCAGTCGAAATGTCCTATATGTAGAGGGGTAATTGAAAAAGTTGTTAAGCCAATTTTACTTTAATAAAAATATTACAGACAGTTGTAGACGATTATTATATTTTACTTGATCAACCCATTGTTCATTCAAGAAACTTAATCATATATATATATATATATATAAACTTTAAATAAGATATTGTATGTAACATTGGATGAAATAAATATTCACATGTAATCTAAACCATATATCAATATGAAAGTATTAAAATAAAGTAGATACATAATAATATACTCTAGTCTAACCCAGAAACCTTATTTTTATTTTACTTGATTTGCTTATCAGTATATCAATTGATATATATATATAACATCATTCTCAATATATGTATTTATAA
This sequence comes from Penaeus japonicus, assembly GCF_977035675.1. NCBI lineage: Eukaryota > Metazoa > Arthropoda > Malacostraca > Decapoda > Penaeidae > Penaeus > Penaeus japonicus. The sequence continues at coordinate 46,932,839 of NW_028234409.1, forward strand.
TAGGATTAACTTCTATATAATAATTTGATAATATTGAAACATTTTTGTAACATGCAATACGTATATATATATATCTTACTGTTCATCTATAGCAAACAGTTGATAATTTAATCCTGTCAATATATATCGACACATATGCACTGTTTTTAGTAAAGATATCTTTTCATTATCTAGTTTTGCCGAATAAGTTTGGTACATCTTCACTTTTTCCATTAATTCATCACTATGTGATTTCATCTTTATTATAGTGCTTTGAGCAGAATCAAACTTAGCCTTCAAATCTTCATTCATTTTTTTTAGCTCATTTACTTCTTCTTCATTACCAATAACCATGATTCTGTTTACTGGTCTATAGGGCGCAAGATATGGATCTTTAGAGTTTTTGTCTTTAGCTGATTCTTGGGTTGCTGATGTTGTTGTTTCATTTTGAGGATCTTGTTCTTCCGAGCGTTTGAGCTTTTTTTTAGCTGATTCTTGGGTTGGTGATGTTGTTGTTGTTTCATTTTGAGGATCTTGTTCTTCTGATCGTTTGCGCTTTAGGTTGTCTTTAGCTGATTCTTGGGTTGGTGATGTTGTTGTTGTTTCATTTTGAGGATCTTGTTCTTCCGATCGTTTGCACTTTAGGTTGTCTTTAGCTGATTCTTGGGTTGGTGATGTTGTTGTTTCATTTTGAGGATCTTGTTCTTCCGATCGTTTGCGCTTTATGAGGATCTTTGGAAGCTGAGATTTGATTTGTGAATTAATCGACGCATGGCCAGGTATCAGTTTGAGGCTTAGCGAATCGGTAACTAAGGAACCCCTATTACTCCTCTGGTTAAAGGGAGAGGGTGATACTGTTGTTCCGCTTGTAGTCGATACAGAGGCATGAGACATAGGTACGTTTTGCAAGTACGCTGAATTATCGACAGAGTCATTAGAATAATCAAAGTCAGTCATTTCTTACAATATAACGCTTATATCTTATGTACCCTATTTACTAAGGAACTCCTCAGGTTAGGACTCGAGTATCACCGAAATCCCAGGTACAGTTATTCCTTTTTCTTTTTCTAAGGTC
>NW_028234409.1:46953992-46961492 GCF_977035675.1 Penaeus japonicus
TTGTTCTTATTCTATTCTACTTCTTATCTTCTTCTCTTATTCCTTCTCCACTTCTTCTTCTCCTCACATTTCTCCCTTTCTACTTCTACTTCTACTTCTCCTACCACCCTTCTTCTTCCTCTCACCCCTCTCCCCATCCTCCCTCCCTCCTTTCTCCCCCTTTTCCCACCTACTCCCCATCCCCCGTCCTCCCTTCCCCTTCTACTCCTCCCCTCTCCCCTCCATATCCCCCCTCCCCTTCTCCTGAATCCCTCACTCCCATTTTGCACCTACTGCCCTCCTCCTCCCCTCTCCCCTTCTCCCTCCTTCAACACTTCACCCCATCCCACCCTTCTGCGCCTCCTCCCTCCCCCAACACCTCCCCTCCCCCCTCCTTCAACACCTCTCCCCTCTCCCACCCTTCCCCCCACCACTCCCCCCTCATCTTTTACACTACCCTCCCTTCCTCCCCCTTTTCCCTACCTTCCCTCCCCTACCCCTCTCCCCACCTCACCTCCCTCCCCCTCTTTCCCACCTCCCCCCCCTTTTCCCCTCCTTCTCCGCCCCCCCCCCCTTTCCCCGTCTTCCCCTCCTACCCTTTACATTCTCTTCTCGCCCCCACTAACTCCACTCCCCACCCCTTCCCCTCCTTCTTTCAAAACTCAGCGTTAACGATACTTGAGCGGGCGGAGGAAACTGAAGTATTACGAGTGTGAATATTAAATGGCCAGCGGAACGCGTAATCAAACTTTAGGGTCGTTTGGTGAGTGAGGAAGTCTCGTGGATGGTGTGATTAGGGGGGGGGGTGAGGAGGGCGGTGAGGAGATAATTATGAGGGGCGGGAAGGCGGGGATGGGAAGGGGGGTAGAAAAAAAGGAAGTATAGGGGGCGGGTGGTGGCGGGGAATAAAGGGAAGGGGGGATATGGAGGGAGAGGAGGGGGAGAGAAAAGGAGGGGGGAGGAAAGGTGGGAGGGATAGAAGGAGGGAGGGTAGGAGAGAAGGAGGGAAGGAGGGAGAGAGGAGAGGGGGTGTTAGTGTGTGTGTGTATGTATGTATAGTATATATATAATATAAGTATAGATAAAATATATGTGTATATGTATATATAATGTAGAATTTATATATTGGTGTATATATATTTAAGTATATTATGTATATATATACATATATGTAATGTATACATATACATTTATAGTATATATAACATATAAATTTATATCAACACACCACATATATATGTAATAATATATATGTATATATATATACATATATACATATATATGTATATGTATATAATTAAAAGTATATATATGCATATATATGTAATATTTATATATATGTATATATATACTTATCTTGTATATATACATAATGGTATATATATATGTATATAAAGTAATATATATATTTATATATATACATATAAAACATATATATACAAATATACAACACACTATATAAACATATTTATGCATAAATATATGTATATATATTATATATATAATATTTACAATTCATATACATATTTATAATATATAAATATAAATGTATGTATGTTTATAAATATATACATAATATATACATATTCATATACACATTTATATACAACTATATATATAATTAAAGATATATATAAAATAATATATATATATGTATATATATAGTATCTATATATATATTATATATATATATATACAGCCAATTTCCAGAAATTGTCTACGATTCTCTTATTCGTCTTTTTTCTATTTTTCTGTTTCCTATTATTGTTGTTTTCTTTCTTCTTTTGTGTTTATTGTTGTTGTTCCTCTTCCTCCTGTTCATCTTTTTATCATTTTGTTGTAGTTCTGCCATTATTATCATCGTTATCATTTTTATTATCATTGCTATTGTTATCACCATTATCATGATTGTTGTTTTTATTTTTATTATCCTATCACCGCTATTTTCATCCTCATTCGTCATTTTTGTTATTATCATTATCATTATTATCAATATTACTATTATCATGATCATTATTGTTATCATCATTGTAATCATAATTATCATTATCATTATTGTTATCATCATTATAATCATAATTATCATTATCATTATTGTTATCATTACATATCTACGATTACACTAGATTAGCCTTAGCTTAGCATTATCCAAAGTTATTAAACTATTACAATCTACTGTATGTTAGCGACCTTGTTGTACCATTGTTTTCATTAACATTACTATCATCACTACAATTATTATATCGTTACAATAATTATATCGTTATAATTATCATCGTTGCGAAGAATATTTAACTAAGGGTTATCATCACGTATTCTATTGCATTATAGATGTATAGTTTCAATGAATACGTTAATAAATGAGCAGCAACGGAGATTAAAAAAAAAAAAGATACTCATTCCCTATCTCCCTCCCCCCACCCTCGCCCCCCCAGGAGAAAATCAAGGACTACTTCCCTTCTCAAATGGCCTTCCATCCCAATCCCCCCCCCGCCCCGTCCCCCCCCCCCCCTGGCCCGACTCTACCTCCTCCCATTCTCTCCCCTCCTCCCCCTCCTCCATCTCCCTCACCTTCTCCTCCTCCTCCTACTCTACTCTGTTTGTTCTTATTCTATTCTACTTCTTATCTTCTTCTCTTATTCCTTCTCCACTTCTTCTTCTCCTCACATTTCTCCCTTTCTACTTCTACTTCTACTTCTCCTACCACCCTTCTTCTTCCTCTCACCCCTCTCCCCCTCCTCCCTAAAAAAACAAAAGATACTTTTCCTTCCCACATACTCCCCATCCCCCCGAGGAGAAAAAGAGACTTACTTTCCTCCACCCCTCTCCTCCCCTCCATCTCCCTCCCTCTCTCCTCTTCCCCTTCTCCCTGAATCCCTCACGACCCCCATTTTGCAAACCTACTAACTGCTGCGGCCCTCACTCCCCACCCTACCTATCCTCCTCCCTCCCTCCATCCCCCTTCTCCCCTCCCTCCCTCCCCCTCCCCTTCTCCCCTCCTTTTATCCCAAACATCTTCAAAAAATTCATCAACATCACCAACCTCAACCAGCGCCGCATGCCCACCACCCTTCTGCGCCTCCTCCCTCCCCCAACCCCTCCCCTCCCCCCTCCTTCAACACCTCTCCCCTCTCCCACCCTTCCCCCCCACACCTCCCCCCTCCCATCCTTCTACACCTCCCCTCCCTCCTCCCCCTTTTCCCTACCTTCCCTCCCCTACCCCTCTCCCCACCTCACACCTACACAAAACCTCCAACACCGTCATCACTAAAACAACCCCCACCTCCGACACAACACGTACATACAAGATTCTACAGCAACGATCACACTACCTCAAACCACAACACAACAAGAATATAATTCAGGATGAAAAAAGCTACCTCAAATCATAACCCAACAACAAACAAACAAACAAACTCTAACCTCAACCTCCCGTCCCCCTCCTTTCCGACTCCCCCCCCCTTTTCCCCTCCTTCTCCGCCCCCCCCCCCTTTCCCCGTCTCCCCTCCCTCACCCTTTCCCTCTCCTTCTCCGCCCCCCCTACCTCCACTCCCCTCCCCCTCCCCCTTCTTTCAAACTCAGCGTTAACAGATACTTGAGCGGGCGGAGGAAACATGAGAGGATCCCTAGATGGCATATTAAACAGGCACAGCGAACGAGTCAATCAAAATATTAGGTCGTTTGGGAGTGTGGCATGCTCGGGTGGGGGGATTGAGGGGAGAGGAGCGCGGGGCGAAAGTATGCAGGAGGGAGAGGGAGGGAAGGGTGGAAGGGGAAGGAAGGGGAGCGGGAGGGTGGGAGGGGAGGGAAAGGAAGATGGAGGGAGAGGAGGGGAGGGAAAAAAGAGGGAGAGGAAAGGTGGGAGGATAGAATAGAAGAAGGGATAGAAGAGAGAAGGAGGGAAGGAGGGAGAGAGGGGGGGAGAAAGGCATGGAAGGGAATGTAGGAGGGTGGGAGAGAAGGAGGGAGGGAGAGTGGAAGAGAAGGTGGGGGGGAGAGTGAAAAAGAAGGGGGGAGGGATGGACGAAGGAAAAGAAGGTAGGAGGAAGGGGAGAGGAAAGGAAGGAAGGAGAATTGAGAATGAGAGAGAGGGGAGAGATGGAGAGACAGAGGGAAGGAGAGAGAGAGACATACCGAGACATAGAGATAGAGGTAGAGGGGAGATAGACAGATAAATAGAGAGAGAGAAAGAGTAGAAAAGAGAGAAAGGGGGAAGAGAGAGAAAGAGACACAGAGAGAGAGAGAGAAAGAGAGAGAGAAAGAGAAAGAGAGAGAGAGAGAGAGAGAAAGAGAGAGAGAGAGACCGAGACACAGAGAGAGAGAGAGAGAGAGAGAGAGACAGAGATAGTTTGAGAGGGGAGATAGACAGATAAACAGAGAGAAACAGGAGAAAAGAGAGGAAGGGGGAAGAGAGAGAGAAAGAGAGAGAGAGAGGGAGAGGGAGAGAGAGGGAGAGAGAGGGAGAGAGAGAGAGGGGGGGGGGAGAACAAGGGAGGGAGGGAGGGAGGGAGGGAGAGGGAGAGGGAGAGGGAGAGGGAGAGGGAGAGGGAGAGAGAATGAGAGAGAGAGAGAGAATGAGAGAGAGAAAAAAATAGACAAACTGAGACATAGAGATATAGGGAGAAGTGAGAGATAGAGAGCTAGACAGATAAATAAAGAGAGAGAAATAGAAGAAAAGAGAGAGAGAGAGAGAGAGAGAGAGAGAGAGAGAGAGAGAGAGAGAGAGAGAAAGAGTAAGTGAGAGAAAACAATAGAGAGAACGAGGCATACCGTATAGCTAGATAGACAGAGAGAGAATCTGGGAAAAAAATAAATGTTGACAACGTTGCTTCGATGTTGCAGGCTGTTGTTCCGAAGGAGTTTTGTTGTGCAGGCGATGTCAGCCGGACCTTTTGCGTGTGTCGGCGTCCGGTTTACATCATGTGCGGCGAGGAAGGTTTTCCGATCACCACCCACGCCCTGAGACAGCGTGGTGGAGGGGGGGAGGGGGAAGGGGGGGCGTAGGGGGCCTGTGAGGAGGTTGCGGGGGGGGGGGCGTAGGGGGCCTGTGAGGAGGTTGAGAGGGGGTGGGGGGGAGGATGGGGAAGTTGTGGAAGGCTCTCCGTTTCGAACGATACTCCCTCGAGGCTTCAAAACGCGCTCGAATTTCTCCCCAGCATCGGTCAGAGTCGGTGTGTTTACGAGGCTGTGAAGACGCCGCTGTCAATCAGCGAGTGGGCCGATTGTGGGAAACTTGCGGCTTTGGAGGGGATTGTGGGGCATTGTTTCGGCGTGGTAGGGGCAGTGCCTGTGGTATCTGGGTATGGGGCGCCGAGTAGCAGCGCAGGTGGCCTCTGGGTATGTGGCACTGAGTGGCAGCGCAGGTGGCATCAGACCCTGTGGTTCTGAATGGCTGGTACGTGGTTCAAATACCATTTTGTTCTGTCTCGAGTAAAGAAAAAAAAATCGGTTCCATCAGCTGCTGGCAATTTGGAGATATAAAGTAACTCACTCTTCAGCTACTTGGGCGCTCGGGTCATTCATGGAGTGGTTAATGGCTTGTGAAATGATCATGTTGGGGATGAAGTCCTTTATTTTTATTTTATTTTATTTTTTTTTGGCTTTTGAAGTTTGCGATATCATTTCCTGAGGCGGAGGCCATTAACATCTACCTTAATACGATTTGGAAGAGGATATACGACATACAAGAGAGATAGAAAGGAAGAAAAAAAAGACGAGAAGGGGGAAGAAAGGAAAAAAAAAGCGAGACAACCGAACATCAGTTTGGTTGCCGTACCGGATAAATACCCAACGGACGGAATGTAATCGTGTTTCACATTATAGACAATGACTGTTAATGCTGTCTGACCCCGCTGATGCGCCGTCGGGGAGCAACTACCCGAGTTACTCCACCTACTCTGCCCTCCCCCGCGACTGGACAAGGGTCATTCCTGTCCACTACCACTAATTGTTTTATAGTTTGGCGGACTAGACGCTACAAATGTTACGAAGAAGCTTTGGGTCGGCGCGAGAGAGCGATTATGATACCTCGGCAGTGGGCGAGGGAGGGCGAGTGTCGCGCGCCACCGCCATGCGACCGGCACTTGTTTTAGGAAAATGGCGGGAAGTGGATGGACTGCCTCGCCCAAGCTTGATAGTTCCCTTGCCGTCGCCGGAGGAGGGAAGAAAAAAGGTGGAAAATCACGATGCTTTCCTTACCTTACGTCTTTGCCTTTCTTTTTTTTTTTTTTGTCCTGTTTCAAAGGCTGGATTTACGATACGCCTCTCCACGTGTCGGGAAATCTAACCTCAACAATGACGACTTAAAAAAAAAAAAGAAAATCATATCGCGCAATAATGGCAGGCAGATGAACAAGCAACTTCCGAAGCGGCGCCTCCTCCCTCCCTCTCCCTCTCCCATTCTGTCTCTCCTCCCTTTCCCCATCTCGCAGGAAAATGAAGCGAGCAAAATGATAACGGTCAGTGAGAATTAGATTAACACGGCGGCAAATTCACTTCTGGGGGGGACACACAAGAGCCATTCTCTCCATCTTTCTCTCTCTCTCTCTCTCTCTCTCTCTGTTTTCCCCCTTTCTTTCTCTTCCTCTCTTCTCTTCTCCCTCTCTTCCCTCTCTCTTGCCCGCCTCTCTCTCTCTCTCTCTCTCTCTCTCTCTCTCTCTCTCTCTCTCTCTCTCTCTCTCTCTTTCCCCCTCTCTTTCTCTTCCTCTCTTCTCTTCTCCCTCTTTCTTGCCCCCCCCCCCTCTCTCTCTCTCTTTCTGTCTTTCCCCCTCTCTCTTTCTCTTCCTCTCTTCCCTTTCTCTTCCCTCCTCTCTCTCTCTCTCTCTCTCTCTCTCTCTCTCTCCTTCTCTCTCCCTCTCTCTCTCTTTCCATCAGTGTATCTCTCCCATTCTTTCCCGACTCGAGCTATTGGCGTCAAAGGACCCATAAACTCAACTGGAAAATGCCTTCAGGAATGCTAAATACGTTGCCAACACTAAGGGCATTAAACCGAAATAAGGAAACGTGGGTCAAATCCCTAAACACGGGGTCAGGTTTAGGGATGCCTTAGGGAAGAGGAGAGGAAGGAGAGCGGGGAGGGGTGGGGGAGAGGGCATGAAGAGGAGAGGGGAGAGGCGGGGAGGAAGAGGGCATGAAGAGAAGAGGAAGAGGGGTGGTGGTGAGGGCATGAAGAGGAGAGGGGGGAGGCGGGGAGGAAGAGGGTATGAAGAAAAGAGGAGAGGAAGTGGGGTAGGGGGTAGGGTGAGGGCATGAAGAGAAGAGGAGAGGAAGAGGGGTAGGGGGTGGGGTGAGGGCATAAAGAGGCCTGGGTAGATGGCGAGGGGAGGGTGTGAAGAGGCAAGAGAAGTGGGGGGGGGGGGGGGGGGGTGGGGCATGAAGAGACAAGAAGCAAGGGAAGTAGGGGGAAGGGGGAGGGGAGGGGGAATAGGAAGTGTAGAAGGAAGAGAAAGGGTAGAAGTAAGGGAAAGGGAAGAGGTAAAGAAAGGGAGAAAGGAGGGAGGGAATAAGCAAAAGTAGAGGGAA
>NW_028234409.1:46968992-46974809 GCF_977035675.1 Penaeus japonicus
GGGAAAGAAAATAAAGAGGAAAAGAAAATAATGGAGGAGAAGATGGAAAGAGAAATGAAAGAGAGAAAAGAAGAGGGAATGAGAGAGAGAGACAAGACAAGGAAGTGAAAAGGGAGGAGGGAAAAATAGTGAAGAACGGAAAAGGGAGGGAGGAGAGAAGGAAAAATTGGCAATAAAAAAGAGAGAAAGATAGAGAGACAAGGAGAAAAATGTTTAAAGAACATACCACCCCTCAAACAAAAATATCCAATCAAAATATATAAACTAAACACAAACACATACACATACACACAAAAAACACGTGCTTAAACTACACAAATACGTATACTCACACACATACACAAACACAGAAGAACAGACATGTCATACATACCAACGCACGCAATCACACATACAACATAAAGAACCATTATTCACAACAATCACCTGTCGAGGAACGAGAGAGAGAAGGAGAGGGAGAGGGGAGAGGGAGAGAGGGAGAGGGAGAGGGAGAGGGAGAGAGAGAGAGAGAGAGAGAGAGAGAGAGAGAGAGAGAGAGAGAGAGAGAGAGAGAGAGAGAGAGAGAGAGAGAGAGAGAGAGAGAGAGAGAGAGAAGGAGAGAGAGAGAGAGAGAGAGAGAGAGAGAGAGAGAGAGAGAGAGAGAGAGAGAGAGAGAGAGAGAGAGAGAGAGGAGAGAGAGAAAGGGAGGGAGGGAGGGAGGGAGGGGGAGTGAGACAGAGAGTAAGAAGGAGAGTGAGAGAGAGAGTAAGAAGGAGAGTGAAGGAGAGCTACAAAGATAGGGAGAGCGATAGAGAGACAGAACGATAAATTGATAGATAGAAAGAGTGAGTGAGTGGAAGACGAAGAGGAAGAGGAAGAGGAGGAGAGAAAGAGAGAAAGAGAGAAAGAGAGAGAAAAAGAGAGAGAGAGAGAGAGAGAGAGAGAGAGAGAGAGAGAGAGAGAGAGAGAGAGAGAGAGAAAGAGAGAAAGAGAGAAAGAGAGAAAGAGAGAGAGAGAGAGAGAGAGAGAGAGAGAAAGAGAGAAAGAGAGAAAGAGAGAGAGAGAGAGAGAGAGAGAGAGAGAGAGAGAGAGAGAGAGAGAGAGAGAGAGAGAGAGAGAGAGAGAGAGAGAGAGAGAGAGAGAGGGAGGGAGAGAGTGAATGACAGAATGACAGAAAGAGAACCATAATGGATAATTTATGAAGAGCAACACGCTAATAAGAATGACGAAAGGGTTAGAGCAAATGGGAAGGAGAGGGGGGGAGGGGGAGGGGGGAAGAGATGTTAAGGGGGTGAGGGGGGGTATAATGACGGTATTCCTCCCCTTCTTACTCCCCCTCCCCCCTCCCCCCACCACGAATGCGCTCATAATCCCGCTTGTTTTGTTTCGATTTTCGATTCTCACACCAGCCCGATCTCGGATAAAGTGTAATTAAAGAGATTTTTTCTTTTTTTTTCAAAATTTGTTTAACGTGAGAGAGTGTGTGTGTGAGCACCTTTGCGAGTGCATATGTGTGTTAGTGTGCGTGTGTGTGTGTGTGTGTGTGTGTGTGTGTGTGTGTGTGTGTGTGTGTGTGTGTGTGTGTGTGTGTGTGTGTGTGTGTGTGAGTGTGCGTGTGCGTGCGTGTGTGCGTGCGTGCATGTGTGTGTGCGTGCCTGTGTTTCTACCTAAATGTGCATTTGTATGTACGGACATGCGTGTACCTATCCATGTACGTAAATATGTTTCAACGTATACATATACGAATCACCTCAATAATATTTATCTTATGATTGCCAACAACATTATTGCAATTATCATGACCAGCAGTTGAAATACAGTTGCATAATGAGAGGCTTATTACAGTGATTACAGTGAAGGAGGTCATATTATTCTACCAATTATATCAAGATGTTTGTTAATAAACATGTTGATATGAGTGTTCAACAATGCAATATATGTAGGTTGATATTAGGCAACATGTTATATAAAAATGTATACAAAAATATATATATTAGTGGTATAAGATTTTATGATGTGGTGTGTAGTTAATGAAGGTAATACCAGTGGAATTATGGTGATGATAATACCAGTAGGGATGAAATGATACCGATGATAATGACATCAATAAGAACATTAATGATAATAATGATAATGATAATGATATGAAGAACATTGATAATAATGATAATGGGAATGATAATAGTAAAACATGATAATAAAGATAATCTTGATAATGATATTTATGATGATAATGACAACAAGGACGATGATAATGATAATGACAATAATAATGATGATAGTAATAACAATAATGAGGATAATAATGATAATAGCAATAACAGTAATAATGATAGTAATGATGACAACAGTATTGAGGATGATGAAAATGATAACAATGTTTATAATAATAATAATAATAATGATGATGACTATAAAGATGATAGAGATAATAATAAAATGATAATCATGATCATAATGATAGTAATAATAATAACAATAATGTTTATAACAGTAATGATATTGATACTAATAGGAATAAAGATAACAATAAAATCAATGATAATAATGATAACAATAACGACAACAGCAACAACATAGATGATGATATTGAGAACAATCATGACAATAACGCTAATGACAGTAATAGTAATTATAACAATAATGGTAATGACAATGATGATAACAATAATAACGATGATGATTAGGATGATAATGATATTAATAAAAATGAAAATAATAACAATATGATAGTAACGATAATAATTATACTGATGATAATGATAATAGTAATAATGATATTAATAACAATATTGATAATAACAATAAGGATGTTGATGGTGATGATAACAACAATGATAATGATAAGGATGGTGATGATGTTGATCAGAGAAATAACAGTACTGATAATGATGAAAGTGCTAATAACGAGTGCGTAACAATAAAAGTAAGGATGATCACAATAACAACAATAACAATAGTGATGATAATAATAATGATGATAAGAATGGTAATAAAAATTACCATAGTAATAATGATGATAATGATAATAATAATGATAATGATAATAATGATGAAGATGATAATAATAATAATAATAATAATAATAATAATAATAATAATAACAATAATAGTAATTGTAATAGTATAGTAATAATGATAATAATAATAACAATGATAATAATAACAATGATAATAATAATAATAGTAATACATAAATAAAATATTCCTAAACTCTAAAAGTTGGAAATTGACCATAATACCCATGACAAGTGTGAGTCAGAAATGTAAATGACCTCTTCTGTTAGGAGATAATGCAAGGTTAGAAATTAGGCAATATTGATTCTTCTATTATCACTATCATTTTTTTCCTTTTTCTTTTTTTTCTTTTTTTTACGTGTGACGAGTCGTGAGAAAAGATATGTAAGTTGAAGAATATTCTCTTTGTGGAACGCGAATTATTGTGCGAATAAATTAATAGGTAAATAAAAGGGGAGATAGTAACATGAATCAAAATCAAATTGGGTAAACAAGCATATTAAAGAATAAATAAATAAAGAATAAAACAAATTAATCAATAAAATCGATGAGAGAAAATAGTCACATCGACCCAAATGCGACATATCACCGTGGCAAGCTAATTGTTTCGAAACTTATTACGAATCTGAACCACAACACCATTAACATCGAATGAATCCAACAGCAGCTCGGTTAACATATAAAACCTCGGAGAACACTCTCCCATTATGCAATATTAGGCCGAAGGATTGGCCAAACGCCCCCGCCATTTATTTTCCGCACAAAGAAGCGACTTTCCCCCCAAGTGATTGTGCACTGATTATGAAAGGATCTCCTCGCATTACAATAGATAATTAGGCGGAAGGATGCCAGCGTAATTGTAATAACCCCGCTCTGGTCACCCTGCCTATATAATGTTGATTGGCATCTTGGCCGGTCCAACGTGACCTAAACCCTGCCCTCCGGATATTCCGTGGACGTAAGCACGGTGTCTTGTTGGCGCGGGAGCTGGACGTGGACGGCAAACCCCGCGAGGGGTCAAAGGCAACACAAGAGAATTATTACGGACGGACGGGTATACGGACCGGGCGTATCCGTCTCATTCTGGACAATCATAAGGTTGACTGAGGGTTAATTTCGTGTTCCTGAGGTTTAATGGTTTAAGAGGGGGAGAAGGGCGTGGGGGGAGTGGGAGGGTCATTTTCTACTCGGAGATAATAGGAGGGTTTAGACAACACAATGATAATTCGCTTTAAACAAAAAAAAGAAGCACGTAGTCATTCGCGTTTGCGGCGTCGTTTTATTTTTTTCGCACATTCTCGCTTTTGTTCACAAAACCAGCGACTGTTTTCTTCTATTTCCTTTCATTCTTTATTTCCGTCATTGATATTTTCATATCCCACATTTCACCATCGAAGATGAATAATACGGAAAATATTCTCATAGGAACGTTAATATTTCGTTTTTTTTCGCAATCAAATAATGAAAGTTTTTAAAAAAAAAATGTGCTTTCGGTTGAAAATTTGATTATGTGTTTATTAGTATTTTAATTGTTTAAAAATGATTCCTTATATAATTGCCATTTAATCGACAGTTAGTCTAGTCTAGTAACTTTGCAGATGATGAATATTTTATTACTGATAAATAAAAGGATCAGTTTATTTAATTCGATTCCTAATAGAGGAAGTATTTGTGTGTGTGTTTGTATTTATCAATCTCTCTATCTGATTATATATAATCATATGAATGTTGATGTGTTTATGTGCGTATGTCTGGATATGAATTTATGTATTATGTATTCATAGATATATATGTATTTATGTACACACACACGTTATATATATATATATATATATATATATATATATATATATTTATATATATATGATATATATACATATATATTACACATATATAATTATATTATATATATACATATACACACACACAGCACACACACACCACAATATATAATATATTGTATATATTTATATATAATATTTTATATAATTATATATATATATTTATATCATATAATATACATATCATATATTATATATACACACATATATGTATATATATATGTATAGTACTTATATTAAAAATATATATATATATATATATATTAAATATCATATGTATGTTTATTCTAATATATATATATGTATATATATGTGTCATATATGTATATGATAAGCATGTATGTTATTATTATAGTATATACCATATATATTATATATTTATGTATATATAGACCATTTATATATTTTAGAATTTAATAATATAATTATATGTATATATACATATCTCCATAACATACATATATGAGCATAGCATATTCTATATATCAAATATATATATATAATTATATACATATATTGTACCATATATTTTATACAGATACATATACATATAATACATTTATATATATATGCATATATATATACATACATATAGTCATATATATACATATACATATTATATACATATATACATATATATATGCATATATATATACATATTATATATGCATAATAACATAAATATATAAATTATATAACATATATATAGCATATATACATATATAAACATATAAATATACATATTTAACATTATATATTTATATACATATATACATATATATTTATATACATATATACATATATAATTATATACATATATAAACGCATATAAATAAGAAAAAATCTACATATATATATTATATTATATAATATATATATATATATATATATATATATAAATATATATCACATATATTATTCTATATGTATGTGTATATATATATACATATATTCATACATTAACATATATTATATATAA
>NW_028234409.1:46994909-47002409 GCF_977035675.1 Penaeus japonicus
GATAGATAGAGATAGAGAGAGAGAGAGAGAGAGAGAGAGAGGGAAAGAGAGAGAGAAAGAGAGAGAGAGAGAGAAGAGTTGAAAGTGGGGAGGAAGGAGTCGAGGGGACAGAGAGGGAGAAGTTGAGGAGTGAGGAATGTTATTGGAAGGTGGGGTTGTGTTACTCGGTGTGTGATTTGTGGGGATGGTAGGTTTTGTGGTTTTGGGGGGTTTGTTTGTAGGGGGTTGGGTGTATATTGGTGTGATTTTTGAAATGAGGGTTATGGGAAGACTGATCTTAAAGGAAGGGAAGAGGGGAATGGGGTGTAGGTGGGTAGGGGGGAAAGAGAGAAGGAGAAGGGAGGGGGGGTAAGATTATAGGGAAGGGGATAGAGGATGGGGAGAGAGAGAGAGGAGGGAAGCCAGAGGAGAGGGTGTTTGTGTATAGTGGTTGGGTAGTGAGGATGGGTGTCTGTGTGAGGTTGTTGTGTAGGGGATTGAGGGGTGTGAGGGTGGGGGGGTAGGGGGGAAGGAGTTGGTGGTGAGGGTGGGTCTGTGTGTAGTTTGTGTGTGGAGGGTGTGGGGGTTATTTGGGGATTTGGGTTGATGGATGGTGTGTGGGGGGGTTGAGTGGGGAAGTAGGTTGTGTTGGTGAGGTTGTTTGTTTTTGGAGTGTTTTGTTTGTTTTTTTTGGGTTCTGTTTTAGTTTTGTGTTGTGTATGGGGTTTGGTTTTTTGGGTCTTGGGGGGGGGGTGGAGGGGGGGTGTGGTGTGGTGCGTGTGATTTGGTGTTGGTGTTTATGGGTTGGTTTGTGGGTGTGGGTTGGGGTTGTTGTGTATTATGTTGTGGTTTTGGTTTTTTGGTTTGGTGGGAAGTGTTTTAAGGTTTTTTAGTGTTTTGTGTTGATTGGGTTTTTTTGTGTTGGGTGGGGTTTTCCTTGTTGGGGGGTTTTGTGGGGGTTGTTTATAGGGTGGTTGTGGGGTGTTTTGTGGTTTTTTTGTTTTGGGGGGGATAGGTTTGTGGGTTTTTTGGTTTGTGGTTGGGTTGTTGTGGGGGTTAGGGTGGTGGTGTTTGATGTGAGTGAGTGGGGTGGTGTTGTGTGGTTTTTTGTGATGTGGGGTGGTTTGTTATGTGTTGTGGGTTTTGATTGAGGTTGGAAAGAGGATGGGGGGGGTGTTTGGGGGTTTTGGCTTGTATTTATTTTTGGGGGTGTTTGGTTTTGATGGGGAGGGGGGGTTTGGTTTATTAATGTGATGAGTTGGTTTTTGTTGTGTGGGTTTTGTTTTGTGGTGGTGGGATTGTGGGGGTGGGGTTGGGAGGATGGTTGTGGTGGTTGGGTTGTGGTATGGGTTTTGTGTTGAGTTGTGTTGGTTTGTGGTTACTTTGGTTGGGGGTGTGTTTGGGGTGTTTGGGGTTTTGAGTTTGTGAGTATTGGGAGGGGGAGGTTTGTGGGTGTGTGGGGTTTGGGTTGGTTGGTTGTGGTTAGAGTGTATGTGAGTACAGTGAGATGAGTGTTTTTTGGGGTTTAGTGTTGTTTGTGGGTTGGTTTGTGGTGGTAGTGTGAGTGTGTTGTGTGTGTGGTGTGTGGGTGTGTCGAGTAGTGTTTTGTGGTGTAGTGTGTGTGTGTGTTGTGTTGTGGTGTGTGTAGTGGTGGTGTGTGTGAGTGGTGTGTGGTGTGGTGTGTGGGTGGGTGGTGTGGTGTGTGGGGGTGTGATGATGTAAGGGTGGGTGGAGATGTTGTGAGTGTGTTGGATGTCGGGTGTGTGATGTGTGTGTGGGTGTTGAGGTGGTGGTGTGAGGTTGTGAGAGAGTGGTGGGTGGTTGTCGTGTTGTGGATGTGTGTGTGGTAGTGTGAGGGATGTGTGTGTGTGCGTTGATTGAGTGTGGTGGTGTGTTGGTTGTGTTGATGTGTGTGTGGTGAGTTTGAGTGGTGGTGTGTGTGATTTGTGTGTGTGAGAGAGTGTGTGTGAAGAGAGTGAGTGGTGATTGGTGTGAGTGTGTGGTGTGGTGGTGTGTGGTGTGGGTGGGGTGATGGTGGGTGTGTGTGTGTGGTGTGGGTGGTGGGTGGGTGGGTGTGTGTTGTGAGTTGTCGGAGGTGTGGTGGGTTTAGTGGTAGTGGGGTGAGTGGTGAGGTGTGGTGTGGGGTGTTGTTGTGTGGGAGGTGTGGTGGTTGGGTGTGTGTGTGTGAGAGTGTGTGGGGTGAGTGGTGTGAGGAGGGGAAGTGTGAAGGTGTGGGTGTGTGGTGTGAAGTGGTTGTTGTGAGGGGTGTGTGTGTGGTACGTGGTGTGGTGTGTAGGTGAGAGTGTGTGAGTAGTAATTGTTGTGGGGTGGGTGGAGAGAGAGTGTGCTTGATGGGTGTGTGAGTGGGGTGTAGTGTGGAGTTGTGTAGTGAGTGTGTGTGGGGAGTGTTGTGTTGTGTGTGGGTGTGAGATGGTTAGCCGTGTGTTGAGTGATCGTGAGTGTGGGTGGTGTGGTTGAGGGTTGTTGAGTGTGGGAGGTGAGTGAGTGAGTGAGGTGGAGTGGTGTGTGGTGGGTGGTGTGTGTGGGGTGTGTTGAGTGGAGTGGAAGTGTGTGGTGAGTGAGAGTGTGAGTGGTGTGTGATAGGTTGGGTGAGTGTGGGGTGTGTGGTGTGTGGGTGGTGTTGTGAGTGTGTGTGTGTGGAGGTGGCGTGTGTTGTGGTGGTGGGGTCGTGGTGAGTGTGGTGTGTGTGTGGTGGTGTGTGTGTCGGTGGGTGTGGTGTGTGGTGTGTGGGGTGTGGTTGGCGGTGTTAGTGTGTGAGTGTGGTTGGTGGTGTGGGTTGGTGTGGTGGTAGTGGAGGTGTGAGGTGAGGGAGAGAGGTGTGGATGTGAGTGTTGGGAGAGGAGTTGGTGTGAGTGGTGGGTGTGGTGAGAGTGTGTGAGTGGAAGATGAGTGGTGAGTAGAGAGAGAGAATGTGGATGAGGTGTTAGAGGAGAGAGTCGAGTGATGGAGGTGAGTGAGGAGAGTTGTGGAGGTGTAGAGGGGTGAGAGGTGAGAGGAGTGAGAGGGTAGTGTGGAGAGAGAGAGAGGGAGTGGAGTGTGGGACGGAGGAGAGGAGGTGAGTGAGAGAGAGAGAGAAGAGTGAAGAGAGAGGGGAGAGTGAGGAGGAGAAGAGAGAGAGGGGAGGAGGGAAGGGAGAGGGAATAGTATTATATTTATCTCTATATCTCTTCTCTATCATATTCTCTCAAACCCCCCCCCCCACCCCCCCCCCCCCCCTATCTCTGAGAGAGGAGAGAGGAGGAGAGGAAAGATGGTGGAGAGAGGAATAGGAGGAGGTTGGAGAGAAAAGGAGAGTGAGGGAGGAAGAAAGCGAGACAGAGAGAAAGAGAGCCAGAGGAGAAAGAGAGAGAGAGAGAGGAGAGAGAGAGAGAGAGAGAGGGGAGGGAGGTCAACAGAGAGCGGGAGGAGGAGCTGAGGAGAGGGAGAGAGAGAGAGAGAGAAGAGAGAGAGAAGAGAGAGAGAGGAGAGAGAGAAGAGAGAGGAGAGAGAGAGAGAGAGAGAGAGGAGAAGAAGGAACGAGAAGGAAGAGAGGGGGAGGGCAGGAGAAGGAGAAGGAAGAGTAAAGAGATGGAGAGAAAAGAGGAGAGGGAGGAGGAGGAGAGGGAGAGAGAGCAGGGAGGAGGGAGGGAGGGAGGAGGAAGGACGAGAGAGGAGGGAAGAAGAGAGAAGTAGAGGAGAGGAGAGGAGAGAAAGGAGAGAGAGAGAGAGAGAGAGAGAGAGAGAGAGAGAGAGAGAGAAGAGAGAGAGAGAGAAGAGAAAGAGAAGAGGGAAAAGGAACGAAAAGAGAAAAAAGAAGGACAAAGAGAAAAAGGGAAAAAAGAAAGGGGAAAAGAACGAGGAGGGGGGAGGAAGAGAGAAGGGAGGAGCGAGGGAAAAAAGAGGAGAGAGAGGAAGAGGAGGAGGACGGATGAAGAGAGGAGAGTGAGAGAGAGAGAGAGGAGGGAGGAGAAGGGAGGAAAGGAAAGAGGAAAGAGAGAGAAAGGAGGGAAGAGGAGGGAGGAGAGGGAAGAGAGAGGGAGGAGAAGGAAGAGAGAGGGAGGAGAGAGGGAAGAGAGAGGGAGGGAAAAGAGGATGGAGATAGAGAGAGGGAAAGGAGAGAAAGAAAGAGAGAGAGAGAAAGGTAAAAAGAGAGAGAGAGAGAAAGAAGACCTAAGAAGAGAGGAGGAGGAAATGAGGAGAGGAAAGAGGAGGAGATAGTAAGGAGGGAAAAGAGAGAAAGAGAGGGGAAGCGAGGGAGAGAGGAGAAGAGGTGAGAAAGTGAGGGGGAGGAAAGGAGAAAAGAGGAGAAGTAAGAAAGAGAAGATTAGAAAAGAAGAGAAAGAGAAGGAAGAAAGAGAGAAGGAGGAGGAGAGGAGAGTAAGAGAGAGAGGAAGGGGGTAAGGAGGGGAGAGAGGAAGGAAATGGGAAAGAGAAAAGAAAGATGAAAAGAAGAGGGAGATGAGTAGAAAGAAAGGGAGAGAGAGGGAGAAAAGAGGGAAATGAGAGAGGGAAGAGGGAAGAGAGAGATAGAGGGGAGAGAGAAAGAAAAGGGGAGGAGAAAAGGAAGGGAAGAAAAGGGAAAGGGAGAAGGAGAGTAGAGAAGAGAGCAGAGGAGGGATAGAGAGAGAGAGATAGAGAGAAAGAAGGAGATCGAGAGGCGAAAAAGGGAGGGAGACAAAGAAAGATAAGGAGATAGGTAAAGGGTAGATAGAAGGGATTGGATGGGTTAATATTAAGTATGTGATGGATTGAAAGAGTAGATAAGAGAGAATGAAAGACCGGAAAGAGAGGAGAAAAGAAAATAAAAGAAGAGAGGAAGAGAGGAGGAGGAAACGGGAGAGAAGGAAAGAGGAAGAAAGAGGGAAGAGAAAGGAGAGAAAAAAAAAGGAGAAAAGAGAGGAGAAGAAGGGAAGAGAGGAGAGAAGGACAGGGGAAGGTATAAGAGTAAGAAAAATTGAGAGTATAGATGAGAGTGTTAATGTAAATAAAGTAAAGAAACAGTTTGTAGACAGAAAAAGAGAGAAAGCGAGATAAGGATGGGAAGATGGTGTAAAGAATATTATAAGTGAATAGATAGA
This sequence comes from Penaeus japonicus, assembly GCF_977035675.1. NCBI lineage: Eukaryota > Metazoa > Arthropoda > Malacostraca > Decapoda > Penaeidae > Penaeus > Penaeus japonicus. The sequence goes on from NW_028234409.1 coordinate 46,999,967, forward strand.
ATGAGAAAGAGAAAAAGAAATTGAGACTGAGAAAGATGGGATAGAGAGGAGAGAGAAAGAAAGGGCGAGGGAAAAGCGGAGAAAAGAGAACTGGGAATAGGGAGAATGAGTAAAAGAGAAAGAGGAAAAGAGAAGAGTAAATGTAGGAAAGTAAAGGAGAGTTAAAAAGAAAAAGAGGAAGAATATAAATGGGAAATAAGTATAAAGAGATAGTGGAGGTGAGAAAGAGAGTGGAGTAATAGGGATGATATGAGTGATGATAAGAGGAAGATGTAACGAACGAGAGAGAGACGGTCGTAAGATTGTAATGAGAAATGATTCTAAAAAATAATGGTAAAAAGGAGTAAGAGGGGAAAGGAGGGAAAGGAGGAGAAATAAAGAGAAGGAAGGAAAGAAGAGGGGAAAGAGGAGTGAAAAGAGAGAGAAGGGGCGGGAGAAGAAAAGGAAAGAGAAAGAGAAGTAGAAAAGAAGAAATTTAAAGATAGAAATAACATCTAATGATGAGTATGATAGATGAGAGAAGTAGGTGGAGAGATTGGAAAGTGGAAAAAGTGGAAGGGAAAGGGGAATAGAGGGAGAGAAAGGATAGGAGTATTAAGGAGAGGAAGAGAGAAAGGGAGAGAGTGAGGGAGAGAGACGTAATAGGGAAAAGAAGAAAGAAAGATAAGAGAAAAGAGGAGAAGAAGAGGACGGAAAAAAGAGAGAGATGAAAACGAGATTGGAAAAAATTGGAGAGGAGGCGAGAAAAGGAATGAGGCGGAGATGGAGAGGGGAGAAGGGGAGAGAGGGAGGTAAAGGAGGAAGGGAAGAAAGAGAGAAAGGAGGTGAACAGAAAGAAGTGAGAGAGAGAGTAAGAGAGAGTGGGAGGGAGAAGAAGGAGAAGGAAACGTAAGGGAAGAGAGAGAGGAAGAGAGGAGCAGAACAAAAGGAATAGAGGAAAGAGGAGGAAAAGAGAGGAAAAGAGAGAGTGAGGAGGGAGAAGAAAGAAAGAGCGAGAGAGAGAGAGGAAGGCAAAATAAAGAGACTAAAGAAAGAGATGAAAGAGTAGAGTGTGAAAATGAGAGAGGAAGGAAAGAGGGGGAAATAGGAGAAGAAAGAAGTATCTCAGAGAGTAAGGGAGAGAGAGAAAGGGGAGAGAAGAGGAGGAAGAGGAGAAAGGAAGGGGAGGGGGGGAGGGAGAGTGAAAGAATGTAGTAGAAGGATAATTCGAGAAGGAAAGAGTAGGAGAAGAACAAGATGATACGAGAGGTGAGAGGAGAGGAGGAGAAGATATGAGAGATGAGATAGAGAAAGAAAGGGAGCATGATAAGAGGCAGAGAGAAGAGAGAAAGAAAATATTAAGATGAGGGAAAAAGTGATTTGATGTCACTAAGACGTAGAAAAAAGGAAAGGAAGGGGGGACAGATGAAGGAAAGAAAAGTAGAGATGGAGTAGAGAAACGTGAAGCAGTAAGGAGGAAAGGAGGAGAGATACAGTGAAAAGAGTACGGGGGGGAGAGAAAGAGGAAGAGGAGAAAAAAAGTGAGGGTATAAGGAGAGACAATACTAGAGAGTATGTGATAGTGAGAGAGTAGTGATAGAGGCTAGTAGACTAGATATGAGAGAGAGATAAGAAGAGAAAGATGGTAGATAGTGATAGAGAGGAGAGAAAGAGGAGTGTGAGAGAGAAGATAGCTATAAACATATCAGCCATCTAGTGAAGATGAGACATACTAGGAGGAAAATGAGCAGAGAGGTTAAAGAGGAGATGTAAAATCAGAAGAGGAGACAACTTGCCGGGAGAGTCGATCCAAGTAAAGAAGAAGATGATGAGAAAGAGATGGAAGAGATAAAGAATAAACGACGTAGAAAGAAGGAGAGCGTAATGAGAAATGAGGAGATCAGAGGAGAATAGTGGAGAAAAGGGGGGATGAGATATGGAGGAGAGGAGAAAGGAGAGAGATTGGGGAGAGGGAAGAGGGAAGGGAGAGAGGAGAAGGAGAGAAGATGAGGACAGGAAGGGGAGAGGGGGTGAGAAGAGTGGGGACGAGGGGAGACAGAGAGAAAAGAGAGACAGAGAGAGAGAGAGAGAGAGAGAGAGAGAGAGAGAGAGAGAGAGAGAGAGAGAGAGAGAGAGAGAGAGAGAGAGAGAGAGAGAGAGAGAGAGAGAGAGAGAGAGAGAGAGAGAGAGAGAGAGAGAGAGAGAGAAAGACAGAGAGAGAGGTAGAAAGAGAGAGCGAGCGAGCGAGAGAGAGAGAGAGAGAGAGAGAGAGAGAGAGAGAGAGAGAGAAAGATAGTCCGCCTCTAATTTGCTCGCGAGTGGAGTGAGTAATTCATTCAAGTGTTACGCTACATGGCGAGCGATTCATTTAGCCAGCGACTGGTCGTGGTCGTGATGGGGTCGTTTATACTGCGGTGGAGCGGATTCTCTCTGCGGAGTGGGGTTCATTAATTAATATAAGAGC
>NW_028234409.1:47015652-47020652 GCF_977035675.1 Penaeus japonicus
AATACCACTTTTGGACTTTACCTTATTTTGTTTATGTAGAACCAGGAATTTATTCCATGTTCGCGTACTGCTCAAAAAAAAGAATAACTCATAAACAACAAAACAAAACATCAAAGTGCCAAAGCACATATTAATCTCCTCGAAAACAAGTAGTTCACAGTAATCAGTTTCCGACAGAAATACTGAATTTAAAATCACACACACAAAAAAAATATATAAATATATCTTGGTAATTTTGTTATTGGCAACCGTTGACTCGTGCTTGATTTTCTCGCCTACCGAGCGAATCTGGCTGGGATTTACTTAGATTGAGCATTAGTTTATTCTGAAGAGTATAAATCAAGGATTAATGATTGTTTTTCATCTTTTTCCTATATTCATTTAGCCCTTAGATTGAACGCACAACGAGTAATCCGCACACACACATGCACAACACATTACCCATACACACACAAATACACAAAACACACATTATACACACAAAACACGCACACTCACCATGTATTACGTATATATGTACGTATGTACACTGGGTGTGTGTGTGTTTGTGTTTTTTTTGTTGTGTGTATAAATTTTATATACATATATACATACATATGTGTATATGTATATATATATTATATATATTATATATATAAAATATATATATAATATATATATTAATATATATATATATATATATTTATATATATACATATATATATGTATATACATATATTATTATATATATATATATATTATATATAAATTTTTATATTATAAAATTTTATGTTGTATATATATATATTTGTTTATATATATATATATTATATATATATATATAAATTATATATATATATTATTATTAATACATATATACATACATAAGTACATACATATATATATAAATATTATTATATATATATATATAATATATATATATATATTTTTATACATATATATATATATATATTTTATATATTTATATATATTATGTATATATTATATTATATATACATATAATTATATAAATATATATATATAAAATATATTTTTATATATATATATTTATATATATTATATTATTATTATATATATACATATAAAATTATAATGTTATATATACAAAAGGATAAAACGTAGCCAAAAGGGTTGAATACCAAATAATTCTCTTATTTGTCCCGCGGCGAAGGCGTTTTTTCCCCCCCGGTAAAATAAACTCCAAGGAAAGTTTAAATTAAAGTTTTTCTTCGGGGCTGAGGCTGAAAAACTGAACTTCTGAAATAAACTAGGAGTGGGAAAATATTCCGGAGATACGGTTGAAGAAGAAATAAATTTTTACAAGTCTGTTGAAATCTAATATATTGCTGATTGGTATGATATTTTCAAGATTTAGTTTTTTTTTAAATTCGTTTTAAAATTTGTTTCCCTTTGTATTGGTGTTATATTTTCATGTAGCAACAATCTCCAATTTGTCTCGGGCAACGAACTGTCTATCGTCGCAACTCCCAAGGGACAAAGTGCATGACGAGAGCGATGAAAAAATGTAGTGAATAAAAAATAACCTAATATAACAGTAATATTGTGGGAATTTAGGGATTGCAAAATCAGAACAGATTTTCCAGTGACTCGAAAAGCCTTTCTTTATTTATCTATTTTAAATTTTTCTTTTTTTGGCTTTGGGATAATAGAAATAGTGAATTTTCCCTTTAAAGTCCCCCCAAGGGGCTTGAAAATTTTTGCCCTTTCTAATTTCAACGTTGTCTTGATCTAGCAATGGAGCAGTCCTCTTCATAGCAATCAATTATGCCGCATTTTCTCCGGGTCGAACGATATCCCAGAAAGCTAGCGCATCGTCCCCATTTCCCTTGGGGTTCGCTTTTTTACAAAGCAAATTTCCCTTTCACTTGAACCGACGACGAGAGTGCTTTTGAAGTTGTTTCATGTAGACCCGAACACTCCTTAGTACCTTTTAAGATATGGCCTGTGTCGTGATCACCTGGAGGTAGGGACCGGGATGCGACAGTGTATGGCTTATCAAGAGTTCCTAAAAGCCTTCACATGCTTGCAATTTGTAAGTGAGTGGGGGGGGGTTGGGGGGGGTTGGAAGGGTGAAAACTACCATCGTTTTGTTATTTGGACAAATGCTAATAATGAAGGTAATTTATAACTACGTTCTTTATATATATATTATATATTATATATATAAAATATTATATATATATATATATATAATATATATATACATATATATATAAATATATTATTATAATATATATATATATATATATATAAAATATATTTTATATATATATTTTTATTATATATATATATATTTTTCATATATAATATATATATATATATATATATATAGATATATCATATTATATGTGTGTGTATATGTAAAATTACAGTACATACTACATATATATATATATATATATATATATATATATATATATATTATATTATTATATATATATATTTTTATATGGGAAAATATAATACATATGTATATTAACATATATTATATATATATATTATATTATATTATATTTTTAAAATAATATATATATTAATATATTTTTATATTATATATATGAATATATATATACATTTATATATATATAAATATATAAAATATATTATATATATATATGATATTTTATATATATTTTTAAATATATTATAATATATATACATAAATATATACATATAAGAACGTAGTTATCTTACTTATAAATTTGCATTTTTCAAAAAAGGAATAGCGATGGTAGATTAAACCCCTTTCCCCAAAAAATAATTATATATTATATATATATATTATATATTATATATATATTAAATATATTGTGTGGGTGTGTGTGTGTGTGTGTGTGTGTGTGTAATATATACATATATTCATATATATAATATATATACAACAAATATACATTTCATACACAACACACACATACATATATATATATGTATATTTAAAGATTTATATATATATATATATTAAATATATATTATTTATATAAAAAAATATATATTATATTATATAATTTATATATATACACCCCACACCCCACACATATATATTTTATATATAAATATATATTATATATATATTAAATATTTATACATTATTATATTATATATATTATATATATATATTTTCACCACACACACACATAATATATTTATATATTATATATAAAAATATATATAAATAATATATATATTATATACAAAAAAATCTCTAGATGTTCCCTCGCTGTTGATTGCTTTGTTTCATGTTTTTGCCAGATTCCTATCACGGATATGTAATGTTCTTTCGATTAACGAGCAAATTCTTTTTTCATGCCAGTTATAAGCCCGCTTCATTCTCAGGAGCAATTTCGGATTCGTTCCTTATCTCATGGGGTGGGGGATGGGGGAGGGGGGTTGAAAAGCTAATGAAAAACAATTCTGTTCCATGAAAAAATATTCGTTCATGAAATAAGGATTGGTCATTTAGGGGGAGGACCTACTGAAAAAGTACTTAGTTTATGAAGGAAAAGCATTCATGTATTTAAGATTTTATATATTTACATATATAAAAATATATATATATATATATATATATTATATATATTTATAAATACATATTTTATATATATATATTATATATATATAAAATACATCCCATATATTAATATATATATATAATATATATATATATATATTATATATAAATATATTATATTATATTATATTATATATATATTTATATATAAAATTTATATATATAATGTTTATATATATATATATAGCAAATTTATAATATATATATATATATATATATTATTTATATATATATATTATATATTATTTATATATATATATATAAATATATATATATAATATATGTATGTAAATGTATAATGTATATGTAATATAATATATATATATTATATTATAATTTTATAAAAATTATTTTATAAACATATATTTATGTCTATTATATATATTGGTGGGGTGTGTGTGTGTGTGTCTATGGGTGTGTGCGTGTACATGTGTGTGACAGTATATTCAAATTATATTATATATATATATATTTTATATATATATATATATATATATATATATACATATTATATATATTAATATAAATATATATATATTATATATATTTATCCAATTAACTTATATATTATTATTATATTTTATACATACATATAAAAATATCATAAATATATATATTTATAATATATTATATATATATATATTATATATATATATATTAAATATATTATATATTTATATATGAGGGGTTTCTGGTAAGCCTTAAACTGTAACCGGGTAAGGAATCGGTTTTGGAAAAAGACAGAGTTTTGGGATGTCAGTCACCCTTAAACCCTTACTAGATTCAGGTCATCACGCATGCCCAGCACCCAACGTGCAATGGTATCAGCAGCGGAGATGCCTCCTCCCAAATTAGCTGGAGATGGAGCCCAAAAAAAGGAAAAATTGGGACCCCTACTTAGTTTCTGTTTCCGTAAGAAGACGTCCCTGTCTACCCTTTTTAGGCGTGATCATATCACCCGGGGGGCCACGGCGGGTCGTACTGACCCATCCATTTCTGATGATGTGATGATGTATATATGAGTATATATATATATAAAAATAATTTTTTATATATATAATATAATATATTTTTATATATAATATATATATGAATATATTTATATTTTGTATGTTTTTAGTTGGGTTTTGTAAAATAAAATATTTATATATATATATATATACTATATATATATTAATATATATATATATACAGATAGTTTTATACATATATAAAATATATATTAAAATATATATATATATTTAATATTTATATAAAATATATATATATATGTATATATATAAATATATTTTATATAAATATATATATATAATTTATATTTTATATATATATATAGATAGATGATTAGGGTAGATAGATAGATAGATAGATAAAATAGAATCATATATATTTATATTTATAGTTATATATA
>NW_028234409.1:47033076-47034388 GCF_977035675.1 Penaeus japonicus
AAATAATAAATACATTACATACATATATACATATATACATGGGGGGGGGGCCCCCACACACACACATATATTTATCTATATATATATATATAATAAATATATCAATTCTAAAATTTTAAAAAAAATTTTTTAATAAATAAAAAAATTGTTTTTGGGTTTTTGTGTTGGGGGTTGGGGGGGGGGGGGTTGGGGTGTGTGTATGTGTTGGTTGTGTGTATGTATGATGTATGTAAGTATGTATGTTATGTATGTATGTATGTATGTGAGTAATGTGTATGTGTATGTGGTATGGTGTGTGTGTGTTGTGTGTGTGGTGGTGTGGGATGTGTATGTGTATGTGTAGTGTATGTGTGTGTGTATGTGTATGTGTAATGAGTATGTGTAAATGTATGTGTATGTGTACTGTATGTAATGTTGTGTGTATGTGTAATGTGAATGTGAATGTGAATGTGAATTGATTGTGATTGTGAATTGTGAAATGTGGAAAAAATATGTGAATGTGAATGTGAATGTGAATGTGAATGTGAATGTGAATGTGAATGTGAATGTGAATGTGAATGTGAATGTGAATGTGAATGTGTGTGTGTGTGTGTGTGAAAGGAAAGCATTATTTTCAAGTGTTTCGAATCCGTTGTCTTCACCATCAGTGCTACAAACAACAAATGCAGAAATAAATCAATAGAGCTGGCTATGATATATGATAGAATCTTCATCGCCCGTACGAAAACACGATTGATAGGCAATTATTAGAAAATAAGCAACAAATGAGATTCAATTTGATTGAATTAATAAAGGCCAGGAATTTCCCAACTCATTCCTGTAAATCTTTCAATTGTTAGGAAAGATATCCTTCACAAATTTCTTGTTAAAAGAAGCATACTTTTATGGTAAATGATACACGCAAATGAGAAAACCATCGAAAGGCCCTGGATTTATCAGCTGGTGATTCACTTTCCACAGTTAAAGGCCAGCAGCTCAATTCGTAACGGTGTCACAAGTGGCTCACCATAAAGTAGATGGTTTCATGTGTCATCTCGGAGAGACTTTAGACTCAAGTTATTATGGCATATGTTGATGATGATGATAAAGGTCATTTACTGAATACCCTATTTCAAAATTTACTTTCCAAGACGCAACATGTTCCCCACGAGTCTACAAAAAACCTTCTTTAACTGGTTGAAGACTCATACATATTTCTTTTTTAAGTTTATACAACAATGGGATATTGACAGCTTAAAGGGACTATTTAATAGCAGTTCTAGACATACTACTTTTCATAATTCTTACAAGATATTACGTAATCCGGGAAGAA
>NW_028234409.1:47034488-47039488 GCF_977035675.1 Penaeus japonicus
TATTACTGCTTTTTGTGGTTGTTGTTGGTTACATTAAATTATCATGGGTTTTTTGATGATGGTTGTGATCATTATCTTTTTTGTTTTTTCATATTTGATTTTGGTTATTATCTTGTTATTGTTTTTTTTTGATTATTAAATTCTATCATTATTTTTTTTATTTTTTATTTATCATCATTTTATAAATTGTTATTGTTACTATTTTGTTTTCATTATCATTTTTAATAAAATATCATGATAATTATTTTTTTCATCTTTTTTAATCGAAATTATTGCTATCATTATAAACTTTTTAAAATTACCTTGAAAGTTTTGATTATCACCCAAAATGAAATCGGGTATTGAAAAAGATTCAAAAATCTTTTATCTTTTTTTTTGTAATTTTTTTCCCTATTTTTTTTGCCCTTTATTATCAAAATTTTCATCTTTAAAACACCACACCCCTTAATTATTTTTAATCTTTATTTTTATCTTTTTTTAAAATCATTTTTGGGTTATCATATTGAAACGGGTTTCTTTATTTTGTATTTGTTTTTTCTAAAATTTTTAAATTTTTCTTTGTCTGCTTCTTCTTCGCTTTTTCCCTTCCTCTTTTTTTTCTCTCTTCTCTCTCTCCCCTTTTCCTCTCTCTCTTCTCTCTTTTCTCTCTATCTATCTATCTATCTATCTATCTCTTTCCTCTCTCTCTCTCCCTCTCTTTTTCTCTCTTTTCTTGTCTCTTTTTCTCCTTGTATCTCTCTTTTCCTCTCTCTCTCTCTCTCTCTCTCTCTTTCGCTCTCTCTTTTTTTCTCTCTCTCTCTCTCTCTCTCTCTCGCTCTCTCTCTTTTCCATCCCCCTCCCCCCTCTCTCTCTCCCCTTCTCCCCCTTCTCTCTCCCTTCTCTCTCTCTCTCTCTCCTCTCTCCCCTTCCCCTCTCTCTCTCTCCCCTTTCTTTCTCTTCTCTCCTCTCTCTTCTCTCCCACTCGCTTTCTCGCTCGCCCCCCAAAACCCCTTTTTTCTCTTTTTCTCCCCCCCCCCCCTCCTTATTTAAAAATCCCCTAAAAAACCCCTTCCCATTTTTTTTAAATTTGTCCCACTTAATGCCCCTTCCCTTCCCCCCCCACACCCCCCCTTTCCCCCCCCTACCTCTCCCCTCCCCTCCCTCCCTCTTTCTGCCCTCATCCTTCCCTCCACCTCTCTTTCTCTATCCCCTCCTTCCCTTCACCTCCCCTCCCTCTCTCTATCTACCCATCTCCTTCCCTCCACCTCCCCCCCTTCCCCTCCCATTCCTTTCTTCCCTGCCCCCCCCCTTCCTCCCTCCTCTCCTCACCCCCCCCCAAACCCCCTTGGGGCCCTCCTCCACCCCCCCCCATTTTGCCCTTACCCCTCCACCCCCCCCCCATCTTTTTCCCCCTTCCCTTTCCCCAATCCCCCTACTTTCCAATCCCCCCTCCCCCCCCGACCTCCCTTTTCCCCCCCCCTCTAGAAACCCCCATTCCTTCCCCCTTAAACCCCCCCCCCCCATCCCACTACATCCATCCCAAAAACCCCATTTCACCCCCGACTCCCCCCCCCGCACAACCACAACTTTTCTCCCCCTACCCCCCCTACCCATCCACCTTTCACCCAAACCCCCCCCCCCACCCCCCTTTTATTCCCCTCTAGAAACCCCCCCCCCCAAACCCCCCCCCCAACCCCCTTCATCTCCCCCCTAAACCCCTCCCCCCACCTGCACCCCCCCCCCCCCACCCCCCCCCCCCCCCCGCACCCCCCCCCCACCCCACCCCCCTTCATCTCCCCTCTTGACCAAACCCCCCCCACCCCCCCACCCCCCCCACCCCCCCCCCCCGCACTCCTTCCCCCCCGGCATTGATTTTGGCGGTGGGTTTTTTTTAACGGCCGCCTTTAAAAGCGTCGGTTTTACAACAATTGGCTGTAAAACCTACGGAATAATGGCTGTGCCGCGAGTGGATGCGAGTGGATGCGAGTGGATACGAGTGGATGGGAGTGGATGCGAGATCTCTCCCTTTTCCGACTCTCTCTCTCCTCTATATGTGTGTTTCGCTTTTCTGGTCGTTTTGTCGTGCTTTTTTTTTTTTAGTTTGTTTTTGTTTTGTGTTCTTCTCATTTTATTTCTCTCCTTTTTTTCTTCCTTTTTCTTTTCTGTATCTTAGTTTTTTTTTTTTTTTTTTTTTTTTTTTTTTTTTTTCCCACACACACAAACAACACAAAAACCCCAACCACACCCCACAAATAAAAAATATACATACATGAATATAAAAGAATATAAAAAAATGGTTAGATGAAAAAGTTTGGAAAAGAAAAAACTTTAAGGATAATGATAGGGGGAATAAAAAAATTAATTGTTTGATAGGGAAACATAGATATATAAACGGGACAGAAAGATCATGGATGGATAAAATAAAAGATATTAAATAGATAGAAAAAAAAAGGTTAAAGGGGTTTCATGACCCCTTTTTTCCCAATCTCCCTTTCCCTTTTGGGATTTTCCCCCCTCTTCTTTTTTCCGGCATCTTTTTCCCTCTTTACCTTTTTAAATCATTTCACTTCCTTGGAAAAATTTCCCGTTTTTTCTTCCTTCCCTTCCCTTCCTTTCCCGCCCAAAAGCCCCCCTTTCTCTTCTTATTTCTCTCTTTCTTTTCTTTTTCTTTCTCCCCACTCTCTGTCGTTGTCTGTCGGGTCTCTTTTTTCTCTCCCCTCTCATCTTTTATCATTTTCCCTTTCTCCCCTCTCTCTTTCTCTGTCCTCCCATCCTCCCCTCCCCCCCCTTTCCCTCCTACTCTCCCCCCCCCTTCATCCATCCCCCCCCTTTGTTTCCCCTCTCCCCTCCCCATCACCCCCCCTCCCTTTCCTCCACCTTTTTCCCCCCTTCCCCCTCCTTCCCTTCCCCCCCGCCCCCCTCCTCTCCGCCCCCTCTCTCTCCCTCCCTTCCCCCTCCCCCCCTCCCTCTCTTCCTTTTCCTTCTTATCCCCTTCTTCCCCCTCCTCCCCCTCCTTCTCTCTGTTCCCCAAAAACCGAGAGAAAAAACAAGGGGCGGGGGCCCGAAAAGGGACCCCTTTTTAACCCGGTTTTTAGCGATGGGCGGTGGGGCGCCATCTTGGGTCCTCGGAAAAAGGGCATTTGGGGAACGGGTTTTTGGGTTTTCCCCTTTGGCCTTCCCCCCCCTTTTTTTTTCCCCCCTTTCTTTTTTTTTTCTTTTTTTTTTTTCTTTTTTTTTCTTTTCCTTCGTTTTTATCTTTTGCTGTTTTTCGTTGTTGTTTTTGGATTTTAATTTCTTCTTTTTTTTTCTTTCCTTTTTCTTCTCCCTTCTTCCTTTTTTTCCCCCTTTAACTTCTTCCTCTTCATTTTTTTCTTCTTATTTCCCTATTTTTTTTATTTTTTTATAATTTCTTTAACTTTTTCCCCGAAACTGCCAAGGTTAATTAAAAACGAAATAATAAATTGAAAATTAAACCAACCAAAAAAAAAAACAATGAAACCCCACTGTAAAAACCCAACAACAACAAAAAACCAACAACAACAACAGCCCCAAAAAAACAAAGCGCAGCAAAAAAACAAAAACACCCAAAAAAACAGAGAAAAAAAAACAAAAAAAATTTTAAAAAAACAACAAAAATAGAAAAATTACATTTAGTGGCTCCCCCTATTGAAAGAAAACCACTTTCATGCTTTTCATGCAAGAACGGGTTTGCAGGGAGGAGAGGTGCGTCATGAAAAGGGGAGGTAAAAGTTTGTTTGTCATGTAACGGATTTTTCTTTTTCTTTTCTTTTTTTTCTTTTCCTTTACTGTATGTTTAGTTAATTCTGCATTGATGTCTTTCTCGTTTTTTTTCTTTTTCTCAACTTTTTTCTTCATATTTTTTTTCCTTTTTTAGATCTTTATATTTTTATTTTCTTTTTTCTTTTCGTCTCTATTTTTCTTTTTGTATTTCTTTTTCTTTTTTTCCTGTTTGTTCGTTGTTTTTTCTCTCTTTGTCTTTCTCTCTGTCCATTTCTTTCCTTACTATGCCCCATGATAATAAAATGATTTTATATATATATGTATATATATATATTAATTTTTAAAAAAAAATTTTTGGGGGGGGGGTGAGGAGAGGAGAGTTAAAGAGGGGGGAGGAGAAAAGAGGGGATGGGGAAGGGGGGAAGAGAGAGGAAGAAGAGAAAGAGGGGGAGGGGGAGAAAAGGAGAGGGGGGCGGGGGGGGAAGGGGGGAGAGAGAGAGAGAGAAGAACAAAAAAGATAGTTTGGTTTAGATAGTTTGATAGATAAAATAGGTAGATAGATAGTATAGATATAAAATTAAATTATGAATATAATATATAGATATAGATAAAAATGTATTTTTATATAATATTAAATATATTTAAAATATATTTTTTATATTATTTTATATTTTTTTTTAAATTATATTTTATATAAAAATATATCCCTTCCCCCGTTCGGATGTCCCAATTCATTTGCTTTGTTTTTTGGGTTTCTATCGGGCTTCTAATCCGTAGTCATTTCAATCATCTCTAGGGGACTTTCTCTCCTCTTTTCCATTTTTTTTGTCTGTTTCTTTCTTAATATATGTTCGGGTTTGTTTAATTTTTTCATTTTGTTGCCCTTTTTTTTTTTCTTTCAGGTTTGGTTTTTCTTTTTTACTTTTGTTACTTTCTTTCAAAATTAAATTAAAATCTATTTAAATGTTATTGTCCTCTTTGGTTTTTGGTGTTTTTTTAAATTCCCCTTTTTCCATCCCTTATTTTTGTTAGATTTCCCATTTTTATTTTGGGGTATACTTAATCAACATCATTTTTATCATTATCATTATCATTGTTTTATTACTATCATTATTATCATCACTATTGTTATATTTCTTTTGATTAGTGTTATGTATGTTATTATCATCATTATCATTATCATCATCTTTATTGTTTTTGTCGTTATTATTCCCATTGTCATTATCATCCTTGTAATGATTATCATTATTATCATCATCATTACTGTTAATCTAACTTCT
>NW_028234409.1:47046988-47049488 GCF_977035675.1 Penaeus japonicus
TAATGATAATAATGAGGATAATGATAACAGTAATCATTATAATGAGCACAGCAAGTACTTAAATAATGTTAAAGATAATAATGATAATACTAACAATGATAATGATAACAATAACAACAGTAATTACGATGATCATAACAACATCAATAAGAACAACAAAAATCAAAACAACAACATCAACAATAACAAATATAACATCAATAATAACAACAATAACAACAAGCTAACAATCACATAACACAAATTCTAACAAAGATAATCCCTCCAAGACAGAACTTGAGCGAGTCACTCTAACGGGGTTGTATGTGGAAGTCAAAAGGCTGGCTTCCTCCCTTCACAAATTCTCAAGAATCGTCCCGTTACGTCTGTAATGTTGTAGCGGGAGCAAGAACAAGCTACAGATCACATGGTCGGGAGTTGCGTGTAGACATTTGGGATCTGGTGGCAGCGTTTCTTGGCTGTGTATAGGAGTATTTTTTTTTTTTTTTTTTTTTTGGCTTTTCTTTTTCTTTGTTTTTTTCTTGATATTGGTGATGTGTTATTATTGTTTTTTTTAGGTGTTTGTGTATCGTCATTTGGGTGTTTAAACGTTGTATACCTACATGCATGTGTGTGTGTGTGTGTGTGTGTATATATATATATATATTTATATATATATATATATATATATATATATTTATATATATATATATATATATATAAAAATCTATCCATATATATATGTATATATATATATGTATATATATATATATATATATATATATATATATATATATATATATATATATACACACACACACACCCACACCCACATATACATGTGTGTGTGTGTGTGCATTGAGACGAAACGCAGTTACCGCAAGAAAGGCTCGATAAATCGTGCTTGCGTTTCATTCCATCCTTTGTACACACACACGCTACCGAGTCTGCCTTTACATATGTATTTTCTCCGACGTATTTTCCCTCTATATTTGTAAGACGAAGAGGCCTGCAAAACTCCTTCTTCCTCCTCTCCTTCAAAGGACTCATTCCTGTCATACTCCATCATCCTCCGTTCTCGCTGTCTCTCTTTTTTTATTCTTCCTTTTTTTTTTTTTTTTTTTTTTTTTTGGGGGGGGGGCTGTTATCTCTTCCTCTTCTTCTGTCCTTGTACCATGCGAGCGCGAAGGCCGAAACAATGCTGGTTAAAGATGAGCTTTTGGACAGTTTAACACTCAGGGCCAACTTATGAATAATTTTTTCCCCCATTTATCAAATAGTTGATATAGTTATTTGACTATTGGTGTCAAACATTGTCATTTTCTTATTAATTTTTATGGTTTACTTGTTCTATAGTCGATCACATCTCATATACATATAAACACATCCATCATTCTCTCTTGCAATTTTCGTTGTTCACCATTGCAAAACAAAAGAAGGTTCCAATATTACGATCATCTATTTCTGATCATCGTGAAAGATATTCCCACAATTTCTTCAATCATAAATAAACAATACAATTCATAAACAAGAACAAACCCCCCTTCCCCCCCCCCTTTTCGTTCCAATTCCGAATTCCAACATAAA
The DNA here is from genome assembly GCF_977035675.1 of Penaeus japonicus. Taxonomy (NCBI): domain Eukaryota; kingdom Metazoa; phylum Arthropoda; class Malacostraca; order Decapoda; family Penaeidae; genus Penaeus; species Penaeus japonicus. The sequence goes on from NW_028234409.1 coordinate 47,048,555, forward strand.
CAAAAGAATTTGAGAATTTAACATCTCATTCCTCACAACAGAACCATTACTCACTGCCTCGTGCGTCTGTGTGGAGTTTGTTCATTGAGTCGCTAAGATGAATGAGCAGCTGGCAAAGAATCTTACCAAATAACAAGGAAGTTGCTTGTTTATTTTAGTGACATAGTCCACAATCAATTTGCTTGTTTATTTAGTGACATAGTCCACAATCAATTTGCTTGTTTATTTTAGTAAAATAGTTCACAATCAATTTGCTTGTTTATTTTAGTGACATAGTCGACAATCAAATTGCTTGTTTTTTTTAGTGACATAGTCGACAATCAAATTGCCTGTTTATTTTAATGACAAAGTCCACAATCAATTTGCTTGTTTATTTAGTGACATAGTCCACAATCAATTTGCTTGTTTATTTAGTGACATAATCTACAATCAACGTTATAAGGCAATGAGTTGGTATTTTCATTGTTGTTATTCTTATTCTTATTATCATCATTATCATTACTATCATCATCACTTTTATCCTCATTATTATCATTACTATCATCACCGTAATCATTATAATCATCATTATCATTATTATTATTCTTAATACTATTGTTGTGATTATGATTATTGTCATTCTTATTATTATTATTATCAGAGAGAGAGAAAAAAAAAGGAGAAAGAGAGCGAGAGAGAGAGTAAGAGAGAGAGAGAGAGAGTAAGAGAGAGAGAAAGAGAGAAAGAGAGGGAGAAAGAGAGAGAGAGAGAAAGAGAGAAAGAAAGAGAGAAAGAAAGAGAAAGAGAGAGAGAGAGAAAGAAAGAGAAAGAGAGAGAGAGAGAAAGAAAGAGAGAAAGAAAGAGAAAGAGAGAGAGAGAGAGGGAAAGGAAAGAGAGAGAGAGAGAAAAAAAAAAAGACAGACAGACAAAGACAAAATCCGAAGACCCTCACAAG
>NW_028234409.1:47054488-47056988 GCF_977035675.1 Penaeus japonicus
TGTGGAAGGGGAAGAGAGAGAAAAGGGAATTTTAGGAGGGAAAGAAGGGGAAGATCGGGAGGGGGGGGGAGAGGGGAGAAGGGGTTAGGATCTTGGGGAGGGAAAGAAAGGAAAGAACGAAATACGAAGGAATAGGAAAATAGGAGGAATTGCGGGCAAAAGATACAAGGATATGGAATAAGTAGAAACATGAAAATACGACAATGATACGGGAAATTGCGATGAAATACGGGAAAATACGAGAGAACATCAAGGTACGTGCAAATACGCAGAAATATACGAGAAAGTATGGGGAAAAAAGGGAGAGTAAATACCATGAAAATATGAGGTAATACGAAATAGGAAATAGGAAATACGAGGTGATAAAGATAAGAAACGGATGAGAGAATTATCATTTTATGCAAAATTATGAGGAAAAGTTTATCAATTATTCATATCCTTTAGATTGACTGAAAACGACTTTACAAAATAGAAATCTGAGTAAGAGAGAGAGAGAGAGAGAGAGAGAGAGAGAGAGAGAGAGAGATAGAGAAGAGATAGAGAAGAGATAGAGAAGAGAGAGAGAGAGATAAGAGATAGAGGAGAGAGAGAGAGGAGAGAGAGAAAGAGAGGGAGAGAGAGGGAAAGAGAGAAAGAGAAGGAGGGAGGGAGGGAGAGAGAAGGGGGAAGAGAGAGAGAGAGAGAGAGAGAGAGACGGGAGAGAGAGAGAGAGAGAGACGGGAGAGAGAGAGAGAGAGACACGAGAGAGAGAGAGAGAGAGAGAGAGAGAGAGAGAGAGAGAGAGAGAGAGAGAGAGAGAGAGAGAGAGAGAGAGAGAGAGAAAAGAAAAAAGACAGAAAGAGAAAGAGACAGAGACAGAAAGAGACAGAGAAAGAGAAAGAGAAAGAGACAGAGAAAGAGACAGACACAGAAAGAGACAGAGATACAGACAGAGCCAGACAGACAGAAACATACAAACAGAGACAGAGACAGATCCAAACAAAACAAACCAAACAAACACACGAAAAAGCGACATCCAAAAGCGAAGGCAGGCAGGCAAGACATTCGGTAACGTAACGGAGACGGAACGTAACTCAACCTGGATTTATGGCGGCGCTCGCGAGGCATTAAGCGGCGATGCTTTTATGTGAAACGGCAAAGCTGAAATGTACATACACACATGAGGGATGGGAAGGATGGGGAGAAGAGGGAGGAAGGGGGAGGAGGAGGAAGGATGGGGAGAAGAGGGAGGAAGGGGGAGAAGAGGGAGGAAGGGGGAGGAGGAGGAGGGAAGGGAGGGAAGAGGAAGGGAGGGGACGGGGAGGAGGGAAGGGAGGGGAGGAGGGAGGGGAGAGAGGAGTTTGGAGAGTGGGAGGGGGAGTGAGGGAGAGGAGGGGAGGGAAGGGGAGGGAGGGGAGGAGGGGAGGGAGAGGGGGAAGGGAAGGAAGAGGGAGGGAGGGAGGGGTAAATGAGGCGGGGAGGGAAGGAGGAGAGAAGGAAGGAGGGAGGAGAGAAGGAGGGAGTGAAGGGGAAGGAGGGGAGTGGTAAATGAGGGGGGAGGGGGAGGGAGGGGGGGAAGGGGAGGAGGGGAGGAGGGAAGAAGGAAGGAGGGGGGGGGGACGGGGAGAGAGGAGTTTGGAGGGAAGGAGAGGGGTGAGAGGGAGGAGTATGGGAGAACGGTAGAAGAGGAGGGTAGAGGTAGCGGAGAGGGAAAGAGGGATAAGAAGATGGGGAGGGAGGGAGGAAGGGAGGGAAGGAGGGATGGGAGGAAGGAGGGAAGAGAAAGAAGGTGAATGGATGAGAATAAGAAGGGAGGAAAAAGAGGGTATACGGTAGAAAGTAAGAGAGGGGGGAGAGAGAGAGAGTGAGAGAGAGAGAGAGAGAGAGAAAGTTATAGATAGATATATAAAGAGAGAGAGAGAGAGACATAAAGAGATAGATAGATAGAGAAAGAGAGAGATAAGGTGATAAATAGATAGATAGATAGAGAAAGAGAGAGAGAGAGAGAGAGAGAGAGAGAGAGAGAGAGAGAGAGAGAGAGAGAGAGAGAGAGAGAGAGAGAGAGAGAGAGAGAGAGAGAGAGAGAGTGAGAGAGAGAGAGAGAAAGTTATAGATGGATATATAAAGAGAGAGAGAGAGAGACATAAAGAGATAGATAGATAGAGAAAGAGAGAGATAAGGTGATAAATAGATACATAGATAGATAGAGAAAGACAGAGAGAGAGAGAGAGTGAGAGAGAGAGAGAGAGCGAGAGAGAGAGAGAGAGCGAGCGAGAGAGAGAGAGCGAGAGAAAGTCGAAGAGAATCGGCCGCTCATCACTGATATCGGTTTTAGATTCCACAAGACTTAATCCCATATCACAAGGGATTTATCAAAGCAAAAACGCAACTCTCTCCGTGTGCCAACATCATCATCCAATTTTGATGTTGTCAGGGAAGCGGAAAAGGAGGTTAGGAAGCCTTTTACATTTTAACTTGCTTGTGTAAATGCGTGTGTGTGTGTGTGTGTGTGTGTGTGTGT
>NW_028234409.1:47061988-47063224 GCF_977035675.1 Penaeus japonicus
GAACTACTGTAGACCTTTCCGGATATTCCAACATACATCTATAGAGACTGGATATTTGGGTATCTTACAGAAAGAGTTAAGGTGTCGTACTTCATATCTTATGAAAAAACGTTTGCAAGATTTTAAAGTCTTCTCTAATGCTCTTTCCTCATAAGGTTTCCGTTTACATTAAAGGATTTCTTTTAGGGCTTTGAGGACAAGGTGATAGAAGGCAAATTTTAATGTTTTGTTAGTCATGATCATAGCAAAACATAGAACTCTAGTACACGTCTCTAGTTAAAAGTCAAGGAATACAAATGTACTTATTATCGATAAGAAATATCAGCTGATATCAAACGCCTTACTCATGCACAGAGAACGAGGCACGGAGTAAAACGAAAAGCAACCACGAAAGGGAATGAATACAGATAAATATACTATAAGAAATATATAATTTGCTCTAAGCGAAGGAAGCAAATTCAACAGTCGTACACAATCATATAAAAAAAAATCAGTTTACTTCACTGCTTCAACTTAACAACCAAATAAACACCAAAACCTTATGCAAACTCGCGTAATCAAGAAATCAGTAAATAAAACAAGCAAACACAAGTCGAAAAGGCGCCAAAATCACCCAAGATACACACGCACGCTTCCCGCTGTTCGTTTGGTGTTTTGGCGCAATCACTTAAGCTTTGTTCGCCCCAAACTCCTTCTCTTTTCTCTTCAGACTTCTTAGCTGTCAAAGCTCCTTCCATCAACGGGAGATTTCAGGAGACAAACTCCCACCTTAATCGAAGTTCAGGCGGGGAAAACAGCTGATTTCTTCTTTTTTCTTTTTTTCCCTTGTTTTCCTTCCTCTTTTCTTTCTTCTTCTGTTTTTTTTTCGTTTTTCTTTTTTTATTCTTTTTCTTTTCTATTTTTTATTCTTTTTCTTTTCTTCCCCTTCTTCTTTTTATTTTTCCTTTTCTTATCATTGTGTATTTTGTTCTGTGTGGTGGATTAATTGCTGTAAATCTTGTAAAATGCGAAATGTTTAGTTCTAGAAATGTAACATTTAGTTCTTATTCATTTAACTAAAATTGATGCATGAATAGCACTGAACAGTTCTTATATGTCTTTGTGATAATAAAAGATGTTGAAAATTTGCAGACACAGTTTTGTTAACTTCTTCTCTCTCTCTCATTATATATATACATATGTGTATGTAATTATATATACTATAAAATATAAATAATATTTATATATATATATATT
>NW_028234409.1:47080824-47085824 GCF_977035675.1 Penaeus japonicus
TTAATTACGTACCTAGTAAGAAGGAAAGTTTCTCTCGCAATGTATGGTAATCTTGAATTGCAGTGCATACACACACATACAAAAAAGGGAAAAGATAAGTAAAAAACAAACAAACAAACAAACGCCAAATTGCAGACCGACACGAAGAACTGCACATACATTTTCATGATTCCCGATAACTCATTTTATTGATTCATTTACTTACGCTTGCAAGAAGTAGTCTGCTACATCATTTCACATCCCTCATGCTTTTAGCAATATCAGCAATAATATTCCCAAGTGTCGAAGCTTTCGAAACGGAATTTCCTAGGGGAAGATACCACGGAAATTCATATAAAGATAAAGATTTCGAAGATCTGGAAAACAAATACCGAATGATGTCAGCTGATGCACGTATGTATACGTTTGTTGTGCAGTATCTTTCTTCAACTGGCTCTCCGCCTTTTTCATTGCAAGCCATGTGGACGTATGCGGGCGAGTGCATATTTATTCATTCGGAACACGTCTCGACAAGCAAACGTCCGGAGGCGCTGGGTGGCTCGGGGAATACACATGTGGCTCGAGGGATGAAAACACCTAACTCACTAGGTTGTCTTTTTAGCATGCACACGTGGGCAACATTGCAAAGCTGCATAAACTCGGCGTCTGGTGTTGTTCTCGCTGTTTACACTTTGGACTGTAATCGTGGTTGTGCAAAAACTAATAGAAACGTCAGTTTTCTGTTATTAGCAATGAGATTAGAATGTTTATTTCATTGGTGTAGGTATCATAGTTCAGTATATATATTTACATATCTTTTCTATGGATGGTCATTTTACCCCCCCCCCCCTCCCCCAATATCAAATTTGAATTTCAGTTGGACAGATTTTGAATCTTAGACTGACAGATTTTGTTGCTCTTTCTGTCGCCGTTTCTTTCCTTCCTTCTTTCATACTCCATCTTGTTTCCTTTGTCTCTCGTTCTCTCATTCCCTGTCTCTTATTTCCTTTTTTTTGGGGGGATGTGGTCTCTGTATGTTTGCTTGTTTATCTGCTTTTCTTTTTTTCTTTCTTTCTTTCTTCTCCCTCCCTCGCTCTTTCTCTCTCGGTAAGGTAAAATATATTCTGAATCCCTCTTCAATCCTGTACCAAGAATTACTACAAATAACCCTGTGGAAGTCACGTTAAAAAAAAAAAAAAAAAAAAAACTTGAAATGCACACCCACGCTGCCCTATGATGTCATCATGTATGTCATATATACTGTCATTTTCACGCCGTCTCTGTGTCTGTCTATCTGTCTGCATTTGTCTTTCTGAAGCTGTTTATTTCTCTGTATCTGTCTGTCTGTTCCCTTTCCTCCCCTCTCTCTTCTTCATCCATCTTCTCATCTTTTCTCTCTGATCCCTTCTCTCTCTCTCCTCTCACCTCTACTCTCTTCCTCTCTCTCATCTCTCTCTCTCTAAAACCTCTCTCCATCTCCTCTCTCCTTCTCTCCTTCACCATCACTTCTCTACCCGCCACTCTCTTAGCCACTCTTCTTCTCATTCTGTCCATCTCTCTCCCTCTCCTGCTCTCTCTATCTTACTCTCACAACAAATAAAATCTCTTCACACACCGCACCACATACTTCACTCTAACACTACACTCATAAACACTCTCACTACGACTCACTCTTTCTCTCACACACCACACTCACACACACACACTCACCTCTCATTCTTCTCGCATTCCTCTCTTTCCTCCATTATCCTTTATATCCTTCTCCATTCAGCTCCTCCAGCTCTCTTCTTTTTTTCACATTCCTTTCTCTTTTTTTTTCGATTATATCAGCACAACAGCAAGAAAAGGAAAAAAAAAAAAAAAAAAAAAAAAAAAAGATTTGAAAGGTTATAAGCTGCCGACGCGGGCTTGAACTTCACAGATTACAATAACACGGCTTTTCAAAATGTTTCATGTTGTGGTCGTCATTCCTCCGTGTAGGTGTGAAGCATGGAGCAGGCGTGAGCGCGATGTTTATATCCCATGTCTCATTCATCAAAAAAAAAAAAAAAAAAATAAAAAACAAACACAAAAAAAAAACACAAAACCAAAAAAAAAAAATAGAAAGAAAAGAGAGACCATGAAATTTTTCAGCTGAGCCATGCAGTATTATGCTAAGAAATAGAGGTTATGCAGAACTATGGAGTTTTAATTTATACTTAAAACATTTGTTGAACTATTTGACACTATCATCAGTAGTGGAAGTCCGATTTCATGCACAAGTAAAGTTACTGAAATACCTACATTGTGACACGATAACTATATTGGTGCATGAAATTTGAGAGAGAGAAAAGTCATACGTACTGTTTCTCACTATGTAGATACAAAAAAGTGTTTTGTATTTATTTCGCGTACCAAACCCTACACTGTTCATAATCGTCTAATATAAGAAATACTAACATTGAACGAATCAATATATATTACGATGTGCAAGGTCAATTATCAACTGGCCACGTGGCGATAGTCAGTTCACATATTCAGGTTCAACCGCGAAACTTTCCCCTGATCCGAAAGTCTCACAACTGCTCTGGAAGGGACCCCTTCCTTCGAACTTTTGCATTTGTTTTTTTTATAGATAAGGTCGGAAAAGAATTCTAACCCTTCGCGCGATTCGATCCGAGTTAGTTTTTCCCTTCTTTCGTGCAAAAGGAACAAACCTGGGGGTAGGCTGACTATAGCAGACAGAAGAAGAGCAGTAGACGAGCAACTCAGAGAGAGAGAGAGAGAGAGAGGAGAGTGAGAGATGGCAGAGAGACGAGAGAGAGTCGTAGGAGAGAGAGAGAGAGAGTTAGAGAGAGAGAGAGAGAGAGAGCGAGAAAGAGGGGAGAGAGTAGGAGATGACGAGAGAGAGAGAAGGAGCATTCAGAGGATCAGAGATGTTACGAGTTACAAGAGAGTAGAGAGGGAGAGTAGAGCGCGTAGACGAGAGAGAAGAGAGGCGCAGAGAGCAGAGAGAGAGGAGAGATCATGCAACGGAGAGAGAGGAGACTCGGAACGAGAACAGATAGAGAGAGTAGCATAGAGAGAGAGATGAGCAGGAGAGAGGAGAGAGCGAGGAGATGAGCGAGAGAGAGAGTAGAGATGGAGAGAGAGATGTAGAGGAGACGAGAGGAGGAGACGAGCCGAAGCTAAGTTACAAGTCAGAGAGAAAGAGGAGGAGATGAGAGAGAGAGGTAGGCGCAGACTTCAGAGGGAGAGAGCAGTCTAGAGAGAGGAGAGAGATGGTTTTCATTTTTGAGAGAGACCCTCAGAAGCATTAGTCGAAGTCATATAGCGCCGAAGTCAGGCTGACGGTAGTAGAGCAGCGGAGTCCACGTCAGTAAGTGCTACCCGTTAATCTCTCATAGAGAGTACGATTCACAGCCTAGTTCACGTTTCTTCGAGTTGCGCAACTCAAATCTCGATACACGAAAGAAATCTAAAAGGACTACGGGAGAGAGAGAGAGAGACGAGAGATGATGGTTCTAGGACGGAGGAAGTTTCTGCATTCCATGCCTCCCTACCCTTCGCAGCGTAGTCAGCCCTGTTGCAGCCGAGTAGCTAGCTCATACTGCGTCGCTAGACCGCGGGAGTTAATGCAACAGGCACTGCGCCTACAAAATGCCCAGACGCCCTCCACGATACCTGGAGCCCGTGATTCAATCCGAAAAGAACGGCAAAAACATCAAGTCCGAGCTCTCTACAGACTGCAGCGCGAAGTTCCGTCTGAACAGCCTCGGAAGCCCGGCACTAGTATTTCCCACTGCGCTACGTCAGAAGGCCCAGGTCGCTCAGTCTGGTCGTCGCCGTTCGACTTGCAGCTCCAGTTCACACGACGCCCAGAAACGCTATAACCTCCCGTAAGAGTACGAAGATCACGAAAACTGGCGTCGACTGGGAAGCTTCGATAGGTAGATCAAGCATACGCGCCAGCCCCAGAAGTCGCTAAGGGCTAACACGAGCAGTAGCAGCCTGAGTTGCACTCGTACGCGATAAGTAGTACAAGCGTGTAGACCGCCGATCAAGCTAACCAAAAGGGAAGAGCCGACCTCATCGGGTAACTCCGTCATGCCACCGAGAGAGAATCTAGAGAGAGAGATAGGAGCAGCCCAGACAGATAGATAGATCGATAAAATAGCCACACCGTTAAACCAAAGAGGATGATGAGTATGACAGCCCATCGCAGTAGAGAGAGAGAGAGAAATTATCACTCTCAAAATCTCTCCTCGTTCCCCTCTCCCAACAAACCTCACAAATACTACAACCAACACAACACATCCTAGAAAGTACAAGAGGGATCTCTGCCCAAAACAGAAATCACCAACCAACCACTCAACTACCAACTCCACGAAAAAACCAAAATACCACCATTTACACCCTAACAACAATCAAAAAAACATAAACAGCTACACCCCAACACCACCAAACAATCCCTTTAACCCCAAAATAAAACGAAAAAGACACATGCACGCTACGGGCGGTGGACAAACACACACGCATGCAATGCAAAACATGCAACAAAGCACTGAGTGAGCTATTCAAAAAAGGCTTGGAACACAAACATAATAAACACCCACACCAAGAACGACAAAAACCAAAAACCAAAGTATCCAAAATCACAATACGCACTATTAGACATCAAATCCAATATCCATCCCACAACCACTTAGTCGCAGGTGCATCAATCCTTAGAGTCAACCCCCTTAAGCATCAACGTGTAAACATTAGACGGTTGAATTTTATCAAATTCCAACGCACACTTAGCAAATTGTAAACCACACCCGTATCGAAACCTGCATCCTCTCTTCCACATATAAAAACGCATCGTCCACCCACTCGCCCGTTGTTCGTCTCGTCCTCTACGCATCCCCTAACTGTGTCTACTCCCCATACCTCTCCTCGTCTTTCACTTCCCCAGTCCCCTCTCCCTACTTTACCCCCACTTAACTACGCCATCCCCATCCTGTCCTCGGCCCTCCTACCGTTCTCAAGCTAATCAATAT
>NW_028234409.1:47091308-47108108 GCF_977035675.1 Penaeus japonicus
AAAATGCCAAAATGCTTAAAATACACGTTAGAGCCATTCTGATAACGAAACGGATTACAGTTCAATGCACTGATTTTTGTTTTTTTTTTTTTTTTTTTTTTTTTTTTTTTTTTTTTTTTTTTTTTTTTTTTTTTTTTTTTTTTTTTTAAAAAAAAAAAAAAAAAAAAAAAAAAAAAAAAAAAAAAAAAAAAAAAAAAAAAAAAAAAAAAAAAAAAAAAAAAAAAAAAAAAAAAAAAAAAAAAAAAAAAAAAAAAAAAGAAAAAAAAAAAAAAAAAATGACGATCCTAAAAAAAAAAATAAAAAATGCTTAAAATACACGTTTGAGCCATTCTGATAACGAAACGGATTACAGTTCAATGCACTGATTTTTGCTATATTAAAGGAAAAAATCAATTGCGAGAAAAAAGGTGCAAGAAAAAAAAATGACGATCCTGAAAAAAATGCCAAAAATGCTTAAAATACACGTTAGAGCCATTCTGATAACGAAACGGATTACAGTTCAATGCACTGATTTTTGCTATATTAAAGGAAAAAATCAATTGCGAGAAAAAAGGTGCAAGAAAAAAAAATGACGATCCTGAAAAAATGCCAAAAATGCTTAAAATACACGTTAGAGCCATTCTGATAACGAAACGGATTACAGTTCAATGCACTGATTTTTGTTATATTAAAGGAAAAAATCAATTGCGAGAAAAAAGGTGCAAGAAAAAAAAAATGACGATCCTGAAAAAAAGCCAAAAATGCTTAAAATACACGTTAGAGCCATTCTGATAACGAAACGGATTACAGTTCAATGCACTGATTTTTGTTATATTAAAGGAAAAATCAATTGCGAGAAAAAAGGTGCAAGAAAAAAAAAATGACGATCCTGAAAAAATGCCAAAAATGCTTAAAATACACGTTAGAGCCATTCTGATAACGAAACGGATTACAGTTCAATGCACTGATTTTTGTTATATTAAAGGAAAAATCAATTGCGAGAAAAAAGGTGCAAGAAAAAAAAAATGACGATCCTGAAAAAATGCCAAAAAATGCTTAAAATACACGTAAGAGCCATTCTGATAACGAAACGGATTACAGTTCAATGCACTGATATTTGCTATATTAAAGGAAAAATCAATTGCGAGAAAAAGGTGCAAGAAAAAAAAATGACGATCCTGAAAAAATGCCAAAAATGCTTAAAATACACGTTAGAGCCATTCTGATAACGAAACGGATTACAGTTCAATGCACTGATTTTTGCTATATTAAAGGAAAAATCAATTGCGAGAAAAAAGGTGCAAGAAAAAAAAAATGACGATCCTGAAAAAATGCCAAAAAATGCTTAAAATACACGTTAGAGCCATTCTGATAACGAAACGGATTACAGTTCAATGCACTGATTTTTGCTATATTAAAGGAAAAATCAATTGCGAGAAAAAAGGTGCAAGAAAAAAAAAATGACGATCCTGAAAAAATGCCAAAAATGCTTAAAATACACGTTAGAGCCATTCTGATAACGAAACGGATTACAGTTCAATGCACTGATTTTTGTTATATTAAAGGAAAAATCAATTGCGAGAAAAAAGGTGTAGAAAAAAAAATGACGATCCTGAAAAAATGCCAAAAATGCTTAAAATAGATGTTAGAGCCATTCTGATATCAAAAATGATTACAGTTCAATGCACTGATTTTTGCTATATTAAAGGAAAAATCAATTGCGAGAAAAAAGGTGCAAGAAAAAAAATCACGATCCTGAAAAAATGCCAAAAATGCTTAAAATACACGTTAGAGCCATTCTGATAACGAAACGGATTACAGTTCAATGCACTGATTTTTGTTATATTAAAGGAAAAATCAATTGCGAGAAAAAAGGTGCAAGAAAAAAAAATGACGATCCTGAAAAAATGCCAAAAATGCTTAAAATACACGTTAGAGCCATTCTGATAACGAAACGGATTACAGTTCAATGCACTGATTTTTGTTATATTAAAGAAAAATCAATTGCGAGAAAAAAGGTGCAAGAAAAAAAATGACGATCCTGAAAAAATGCCAAAAATGCTTAAAATACACGTTAGAGCCATTCTGATAACGAAACGGATTACAGTTCAATGCACTGATTTTTGTTATATTAAAGGAAAAATCAATTGCGAGAAAAAAGGTGCAAGAAAAAAAAAATGACGATCCTGAAAAAAGCCAAAAATGCTTAAAATACACGTTAGAGCCATTCTGATAACGAAACGGATTACAGTTCAATGCACTGATTTTTGTTATATTAAAGGAAAAATCAATTGCGAGAAAAAAGGTGCAAAAAAAAAAATGACGATCCTGAAAAAAATGCCAAAAATGCTTAAAATACACGTTAGAGCCATTCTGATAACGAAACGGATTACAGTTCAATGCACTGATTTTTGTTATATTAAAGGAAAAATCAATTGCGAGAAAAAAGGTGCAAAAAAAAAATGACGATCCTGAAAAAATGCCAAAAATGCTTAAAATACACGTTAGAGCCATTCTGATAACGAAACGGATTACAGTTCAATGCACTGATTTTTGTTATATTAAAGGAAAAATCAATTGCGAGAAAAAAGGTGCAAGAAAAAAAAAAATGACGATCCTGAAAAAATGCCAAAAATGCTTAAAATACACGTTAGAGCCATTCTGATAACGAAACGGATTACAGTTCAATGCACTGATTTTTGCTATATTAAAGGAAAAATCAATTGCGAGAAAAAAGGTGCAAGAAAAAAAAATGACGATCCTGAAAAAATGCCAAAAATGCTTAAAATACACGTTAGAGCCATTCTGATAACGAAACGGATTACAGTTCAATGCACTGATTTTTGTTATATTAAAGGAAAAATCAATTGCGAGAAAAAAGGTGCAAGAAAAAAAAATGACGATCCTGAAAAAATGCCAAAAATGCTTAAAATACACGTTAGAGCCATTCTGATAACGAAACGGATTACAGTTCAATGCACTGATTTTTGTTATATTAAAGGAAAAATCAATTGCGAGAAAAAAGGTGCAAGAAAAAAAATGACGATCCTGAAAAATGCCAAAAATGCTTAAAATACACGTTAGAGCCATTCTGATAACGAAACGGATTACAGTTCAATGCACTGATTTTTGTTATATTAAAGGAAAAATCAATTGCGAGAAAAAAGGTGCAAGAAAAAAAAAATGACGATCCTGAAAAAATGCCAAAAATGCTTAAAATACACGTTAGAGCCATTCTGATAACGAAACGGATTACAGTTCAATGCACTGATTTTTGTTATATTAAAGGAAAAATCAATTGCGAGAAAAAAAAGGTGCAAGAAAAAAAAATGACGATCCTGAAAAAATGCCAAAAATGCTTAAAATACACGTTAGAGCCATTCTGATAACGAAACGGATTACAGTTCAATGCACTGATTTTTGTTATATTAAAGGAAAAATCAATTGCGAGAAAAAAGGTGCAAGAAAAAAAAATGACGATCCTGAAAAAATGCCAAAAATGCTTAAAATACACGTTAGAGCCATTCTGATAACGAAACGGATTACAGTTCAATGCACTGATTTTTGCTATATTAAAGGAAAAATCAATTGCGAGAAAAAAGGTGCAAGAAAAAAAAAGACGATCCTGAAAAACAGCCAAAAATGCTTAAAATACACGTTAGAGCCATTCTGATAACGAAACGGATTACAGTTCAATGCACTGATTTTTTTATATTAAAGGAAAAATCAATTGCGAGAAAAAAGGTGCAAGAAAAAAAAATGACGATCCTGAAAAAATGCCAAAAATGCTTAAAATACACGTTAGAGCCATTCTGATAACGAAACGGATTACAGTTCAATGCACTGATTTTTGTTATATTAAAGGAAAAATCAATTGCGAGAAAAAAGGTGCAAGAAAAAAAATGACGATCCTGAAAAAATGCCAAAAATGCTTAAAATACACGTTAGAGCCATTCTGATAACGAAACGGATTACAGTTCAATGCACTGATTTTTGTTATATTAAAGGAAAAATCAATTGCGAGAAAAAAGGTGCAAGAAAAAAAAATGACGATCCTGAAAAAATGCCAAAAATGCTTAAAATACACGTTAGAGCCATTCTGATAACGAAACGGATTACAGTTCAATGCACTGATTTTTGTTATATTAAAGGAAAAATCAATTGCGAGAAAAAAGGTGCAAGAAAAAAAAATGACGATCCTGAAAAAATGCCAAAAATGCTTAAAATACACGTTAGAGCCATTCTGATAACGAAACGGATTACAGTTCAATGCACTGATTTTTGTTATATTAAAGGAAAAATCAATTGCGAGAAAAAAGGTGCAAGAAAAAAAAATGACGATCCTGAAAAAAAGCCAAAAATGCTTAAAATACACGTTAGAGCCATTCTGATAACGAAACGGATTACAGTTCAATGCACTGATTTTTGTTATATTAAAGGAAAAATCAATTGCGAGAAAAAAGGTGCAAGAAAAAAAATGACGATCCTGAAAAAATGCCAAAAATGCTTAAAATACACGTTAGAGCCATTCTGATAACGAAACGGATTACAGTTCAATGCACTGATTTTTGCTATATTAAAGGAAAAATCAATTGCGAGAAAAAAGGTGCAAGAAAAAAAAATGACGATCCTGAAAAAATGCCAAAAATGCTTAAAATACACGTTAGAGCCATTCTGATAACGAAACGGATTACAGTTCAATGCACTGATTTTTGTTATATTAAAGGAAAAATCAATTGCGAGAAAAAAGTGCAAGAAAAAAAAAATGACGATCCTGAAAAAATGCCAAAAATGCTTAAAATACACGTTAGAGCCATTCTGATAACGAAACGGATTACAGTTCAATGCACTGATTTTTGTTATATTAAAGGAAAAATCAATTGCGAGAAAAAAGGTGCAAGAAAAAACAAATGACGATCCTGAAAAAATGCCAAAATGCTTAAAATACACGTTAGAGCCATTCTGATAACGAAACGGATTACAGTTCAATGCACTGATTTTTGCTATATTAAAGGAAAAATCAATTGCGAGAAAAAAGGTGCAAGAAAAAAAAATGACGATCCTGAAAAAATGCCAAAAATGCTTAAAATACACGTTAGAGCCATTCTGATAACGAAACGGATTACAATTCAATGCATATTAAAGGAAAAATCAATTGCGAGAAAAAAGGTGCAAGAAAAAAAAATGACGATCTTAAAAAAAAGCCAAAATCCTTAAAATATACGTTAGAGCCATTCTGATAACGAAACGGATTACAGTTCAATGCACTGATTTTTGCTATATTAAAGGAAAAATCAATTGCGAGAAAAAAGGTGCAAGAAAAAAAAAATGACGATCCTGAAAAAATGCCAAAAATGCTTAAAATACACGTTAGAGCCATTCTGATAACGAAACGGATTACAGTTCAATGCACTGATTTTTGTTATATTAAAGGAAAAATCAATTGCGAGAAAAAAGGTGCAAGAAAAAAAAAATGACGATCCTGAAAAAATGCCAAAAATGCTTAAAATACACGTTAGAGCCATTCTGATAACGAAACGGATTACAGTTCAATGCACTGATTTTTGTTATATTAAAGGAAAAATCAATTGCGAGAAAAAAGGTGCAAGAAAAAAAAATGACGATCCTGAAAAAATGCCAAAAATGCTTAAAATACACGTTAGAGCCATTCTGATAACGAAACGGATTACAGTTCAATGCACTGATTTTTGCTATATTAAAGGAAAAATCAATTGCGAGAAAAAAGGTGCAAGAAAAAAAAATGACGATCCTGAAAAAATGCCAAAAATGCTTAAAATACACGTTAGAGCCATTCTGATAACGAAACGGATTACAGTTCAATGCACTGATTTTTGCTATATTAAAGGAAAAATCAATTGCGAGAAAAAAGGTGCAAGAAAAAAAAATGACGATCCTGAAAAAAAGCCAAAAATGCTTAAAATACACGTTAGAGCCATTCTGATAACGAAACGGATTACAGTTCAATGCACTGATTTTTGCTATATTAAAGGAAAAATCAATTGCGAGAAAAAAGGTGCAAGAAAAAAAAATGACGATCCTGAAAAAATGCCAAAAAATGCTTAAAATACACGTTAGAGCCATTCTGATAACGAAACGGATTACAGTTCAATGCACTGATTTTTGTTATATTAAAAGAAAAATCAATTGCGAGAAAAAAAGGTGTAAGAAAAAAAAATGACGATCCTGAAAAAATGCCAAAAAATGCTTAAAATACACGTTAGAGCCATTCTGATAACGAAACGGATTACAGTTCAATGCACTGATTTTTGCTATATTAAAGGAAAAAATCAATTGCGAGAAAAAAGGTGCAAGAAAAAAAAAATGACGATCCTGAAAAAAATGCCAAAAATGCTTAAAATACACGTTAGAGCCATTCTGATAACGAAACGGATTACAGTTCAATGCACTGATTTTTGCTATATTAAAGGAAAAATCAATTGCGAGAAAAAAGGTGCAAGAAAAAAAAAATGACGATCCTGAAAAAAATGCCAAAAATGCTTAAAATACACGTTAGAGCCATTCTGATAACGAAACGGATTACAGTTCAATGCACTGATTTTTGTTATATTAAAGGAAAAATCAATTGCGAGAAAAAAGGTGCAAGAAAAAAAAAATGACGATCCTGAAAAAATGCCAAAAATGCTTAAAATACACGTTAGAGCCATTCTGATAACGAAACGGATTACAGTTCAATGCACTGATTTTTGTTATATTAAAGGAAAAATCAATTGCGAGAAAAAAGGTGCAAGAAAAAAAAAATGACGATCCTGAAAAAATGCCAAAAATGCTTAAAATACACGTTAGAGCCATTCTGATAACGAAACGGATTACAGTTCAATGCACTGATTTTTGTTATATTAAAGGAAAAATCAATTGCGAGAAAAAAGGTGCAAGAAAAAAAAATGACGATCCTGAAAAAATGCCAAAAATACACGTTAGAGCCATTCTGATAACGAAACGGATTACAGTTCAATGCACTGATTTTTGTTATATTAAAGGAAAAATCAATTGCGAGAAAAAAGGTGCAAGAAAAAAAAAAATGACGATCCTGAAAAAATGCCAAAAATGCTTAAAATACACGTTAGAGCCATTCTGATAACGAAACGGATTACAGTTCAATGCACTGATTTTTGCTATATTAAAGGAAAAATCAATTGCGAGAAAAAAGGTGCAAGAAAAAAAAATGACGATCCTGAAAAAATGCCAAAAATGCTTAAAATACACGTTAGAGCCATTCTGATAACGAAACGGATTACAGTTCAATGCACTGATTTTTGTTATATTAAAGGAAAAATCAATTGCGAGAAAAAAAGGTGCAAGAAAAAAAAAATGACGATCCTGAAAAAAAGCCAAAAATGCTTAAAATACACGTTAGAGCCATTCTGATAACGAAACGGATTACAGTTCAATGCACTGATTTTTGTTATATTAAAGGAAAAATCAATTGCGAGAAAAAAGTGCAAGAAAAAAAAAATGACGATCCTGAAAAAATGCCAAAATTCTTTAAAATACACGTTAGAGCCATTCTGATAACGAAACGGATTACAGTTCAATGCACTGATTTTTGTTATATTAAAGGAAAAATCAATTGCGAGAAAAAAGGTGCAAGAAAAAAAAAATGACGATCCTGAAAAAATGCCAAAAATGCTTAAAATACACGTTAGAGCCATTCTGATAACGAAACGGATTACAGTTCAATGCACTGATTTTTGTTATATTAAAGGAAAAATCAATTGCGAGAAAAAAGGTGCAAGAAAAAAAAAATGACGATCCTGAAAAAATGCCAAAAATGCTTAAAATACACGTTAGAGCCATTCTGATAACGAAACGGATTACAGTTCAATGCACTGATTTTTGTTATATTAAAGGAAAAATCAATTGCGAGAAAAAAGGTGCAAGAGAAAAAAAATATGACGATCCTGGAAAAATGCCAAAAATGCTTAAAATACACGTTAGAGCCATTCTGATAACGAAACGGATTACAGTTCAATGCACTGATTTTTGCTATATTAACCCATTGCAGACGGAGATGAAAGCCTCCAGGATAGGTTTTATTTTAGAGAGACCGCTTGAAGCAATATAATTTGAAGCATCCCACTCTCTTTCAGTCATTCATTGTAAAACTAGAGCGGTTTTTGTGTTTTATTTTTTTGTGTGTTTTATTGAGTTTAGAGACTTATATGTGCCATATGACAGGCTCTATCAGTGCTGCAGTTGACTAAAATTGTAGTATATTATCCATATTAGCTCATTATTTTCTTTATACTCAATGTGATAGAAGAATTGCTGTTTAATGGGAGGACAAAAGGCAACTTTATTTTTTCGTATTTTTGTGCTGTCATGAACGAATACGAAACATATAACCACCTACAATAAATATAACAAGAAGAGGTAGGGAAGAGGAATGAAATCTGTGCTTGTGACTGTGAGTGCCACAGTGAAAGGCATCCATATTGGCACAGGAGCACATTTTAGACACTGGGTATGGATTGAGTCAACTTAGTGTGTGCCATCGCTCTATAGAGACAATGCTTACTAGAGACCGTGGATGGGTGCCATTCAAGGCTCTCTCACCTGCTGGTGCAAGGAAAAAGTGGTGCCATCGAGGTTTTGGACGTTAAGCTTGCACGATATTACGGTAATTATAGTAATTATGACTGCAGTAGCCATCATCACTCATTCCTTTTTCATAGCAAAATAAAATAGCACAGTGATCCAAAATCCCCGAACGTCGTGTACGTCATGACGCCCGTCGTCAGGCCAAAGCTCCTACGTCACGTATGTCATGACACCCGTACGTAATGGGTTAAAGGAAAAATCAATTGCGAGAAAAAAAGTGCAAGAAAAAAAATGACGATCCTGAAAAAATGCCAAAAATGCTTAAAATACACGTTAGAGCCATTCTGATAACGAAACGGATTACAGTTCAATGCACTGATTTTTGCTATATTAAAGGAAAAATCAATTGCGAGAAAAAAGGTGCAAGAAAAAAAAATGACGATCCTGAAAAAAAGCCAAAAATGCTTAAAATACACGTTAGAGCCATTCTGATAACGAAACGGATTACAGTTCAATGCATTGATTTTTGCTACATTAAAGGAAAAATATATTTTGCGAGAAAAAAGGTGCAAGAAAAAAAAATGACGATCCTGAAAAAATGCCAAAAATGCTTAAAATACACGTTAGAGCCATTCTGATAACGAAACGGATTACAGTTCAATGCACTGATTTTTGTTATATTAAAGGAAAAATCAATTGCGAGAAAAAAGGTGCAAGAAAAAAAAAAATGACGATCCTGAAAAAAAGCCAAAAATGCTTAAAATACACGTTAGAGCCATTCTGATAACGAAACGGATTACAGTTCAATGCACTGATTTTTGTTATATTAAAGGAAAAATCAATTGCGAGAAAAAAGGTGCAAGAAAAAAAAAATGACGATCCTGAAAAAAATGCCAAAAATGCTTAAAATACACGTTAGAGCCATTCTGATAACGAAACGGATTACAGTTCAATGCACTGATTTTTTGTTATATTAAAGGAAAAATCAATTGCGAGAAAAAAGGTGCAAGAAAAAAAAAATGACGATCCTGAAAAAATGCCAAAAATGCTTAAAATACACGTTAGAGCCATTCTGATAACGAAACGGATTACAGTTCAATGCACTGATTTTTGTTATATTAAAGGAAAAATCAATTGCGAGAAAAAAAGGTGCAAGAAAAAAAAATGACGATCCTGAAAAAATGCCAAAAATGCTTAAAATACACGTTAGAGCCATTCTGATAACGAAACGGATTACAGTTCAATGCACTGATTTTTGTTATATTAAAGGAAAAATCAATTGCGAGAAAAAAGGTGCAAGAAAAAAAATGACGATCCTGAAAAAAATGCAAAAAATGCTTAAAATACACGTTAGAGCCATTCTGATAACGAAACGGATTACAGTTCAATGCACTGATTTTTGCTATATTAAAGGAAAAATCAATTGCGAGAAAAAAGGTGCAAGAAAAAAAAAATGACGATCCTGAAAAAATGCCAAAAATGCTTAAAATACACGTTAGAGCCATTCTGATAACGAAACGGATTACAGTTCAATGCACTGATTTTTGTTATATTAAAGGAAAAATCAATTGCGAGAAAAAAGGTGCAAGAAAAAAAAAATGACGATCCTGAAAAAAAAGCCAAAAATGCTTAAAATACACGTTAGAGCCATTCTGATAACGAAACGGATTACAGTTCAATGCACTGATTTTTGCTATATTAAAGGAAAAAATCAATTGCGAGAAAAAGGTGCAAGAAAAAAAAAATGACGATCCTGAAAAAATGCCAAAAATGCTTAAAATACACGTTAGAGCCATTCTGATAACGAAACGGATTACAGTTCAATGCACTGATTTTTGTTATATTAAAGGAAAAATCAATTGCGAGAAAAAAGGTGCAAGAAAAAAAAAAATGACGATCCTGAAAAAATGCCAAAAATGCTTAAAATACACGTTAGAGCCATTCTGATAACGAAACGGATTACAGTTCAATGCACTGATTTTTGTTATATTAAAGGAAAAATCAATTGCGAGAAAAAAGGTGTAGAAAAAAAAAATGACGATCCTGAAAAAAATGCCAAAAATGCTTAAAATACACGTTAGAGCCATTCTGATAACGAAACGGATTACAGTTCAATGCACTGATTTTTGTTATATTAAAGGAAAAATCAATTGCGAGAAAAAAGGTGCAAGAAAAAAGGTGCAAGAAAAAAAAATGACGATCCTGAAAAAAATGCCAAAAATGCTTAAAATACACGTTAGAGCCATTCTGATAACGAAACGGATTACAGTTCAATGCACTGATTTTTTTATATTAAAGGAAAAATCAATTGCGAGAAAAAAGGTGCAAGAAAAAAAAATGACGATCCTGAAAAAATGCCAAAAATGCTTAAAATACACGTTAGAGCCATTCTGATAACGAAACGGATTACAGTTCAATGCACTGATTTTTGCTATATTAAAGGAAAAATCAATTGCGAGAAAAAAGGTGCAAGAAAAAAAAATGACGATCCTGAAAAAATGCCAAAAATGCTTAAAATACACGTTAGAGCCATTCTGATAACGAAACGGATTACAGTTCAATGCACTGATTTTTGTTATATTAAAGGAAAAATCAATTGCGAGAAAAAAGGTGCAAGAAAAAAAAATGACGATCCTGAAAAAAATGCAAAAATGCTTAAAATACACGTTAGAGCCATTCTGATAACGAAACGGATTACAGTTCAATGCACTGATTTTTGTTATATTAAAGGAAAAATCAATTGCGAGAAAAAAGGTGCAAGAAAAAAAAATGACGATCCTGAAAAAATGCCAAAAATGCTTAAAATACACGTTAGAGCCATTCTGATAACGAAACGGATTACAGTTCAATGCACTGATTTTTGCTATATTAAAGGAAAAATCAATTGCGAGAAAAAAGGTGCAAGAAAAAAAAATGACGATCCTGAAAAAAATGCCAAAAATGCTTAAAATACACGTTAGAGCCATTCTGATAACGAAACGGATTACAGTTCAATGCACTGATTTTTGTTATATTAAAGGAAAAATCAATTGCGAGAAAAAAGGTGCAAGAAAAAAAAATGACGATCCTGAAAAAAATGCCAAAAATGCTTAAAATACACGTTAGAGCCATTCTGATAACGAAACGGATTACAGTTCAATGCACTGATTTTTGTTATATTAAAGGAAAAATCAATTGCGAGAAAAAAGGTGCAAGAAAAAAAAATGACGATCCTGAAAAAATGCCAAAAATGCTTAAAATACACGTTAGAGCCATTCTGATAACGAAACGGATTACAGTTCAATGCACTGATTTTTGTTATATAAAGGAAAAATCAATTGCGAGAAAAAGGTGCAAGAAAAAAAAATGACGATCCTGAAAAAATGCAAAAATGCTTAAAATACACGTTAGAGCCATTCTGATAACGAAACGGATTACAGTTCAATGCACTGATTTTTGTTATATTAAAGGAAAAATCAATTGCGAGAAAAAAGGTGCAAGAAAAAAAAATGACGATCCTGAAAAAATGCCAAAAATGCTTAAAATACACGTTAGAGCCATTCTGATAACGAAACGGATTACAGTTCAATGCACTGATTTTTGCTATATTAAAGGAAAAATCAATTGCGAGAAAAAAGGTGCAAGAAAAAAAAATGACGATCCTGAAAAAATGCCAAAAATGCTTAAAATACACGTTAGAGCCATTCTGATAACGAAACGGATTACAGTTCAATGCACTGATTTTTGTTATATTAAAGGAAAAATCAATTGCGAGAAAAAGGTGCAAGAAAAAAAAAATGACGATCCTGAAAAAAATGCCAAAAATGCTTAAAATACACGTTAGAGCCATTCTGATAACGAAACGGATTACAGTTCAATGCACTGATTTTTGTTATATTAAAGGAAAAAT
This sequence comes from Penaeus japonicus, assembly GCF_977035675.1. NCBI lineage: Eukaryota > Metazoa > Arthropoda > Malacostraca > Decapoda > Penaeidae > Penaeus > Penaeus japonicus. The sequence goes on from NW_028234409.1 coordinate 47,103,757, forward strand.
CAATTGCGAGAAAAAAGGTGCAAGAAAAAAAATGACGATCCTGAAAAAATGCCAAAAATGCTTAAAATACACGTTAGAGCCATTCTGATAACGAAACGGATTACAGTTCAATGCACTGATTTTTGTTATATTAAAGGAAAAATCAATTGCGAGAAAAAAGGTGCAAGAAAAAAAAATGACGATCCTGAAAAAATGCCAAAAATGCTTAAAATGACGATCCTGAAAAAATGCCAAAAATGCTTAAAATACACGTTAGAGCCATTCTGATAACGAAACGGATTACAGTTCAATGCACTGATTTTTGTTATATTAAAGGAAAAATCAATTGCGAGAAAAAAGGTGCAAGAAAAAAAATGACGATCCTGAAAAAAAAGCCAAAATGCTTAAAATACACGTTAGAGCCATTCTGATAACGAAACGGATTACAGTTCAATGCACTGATTTTTGTTATATTAAAGGAAAAATCAATTGCGAGAAAAAAGGTGCAAGAAAAAAAAATGACGATCCTGAAAAAATGCCAAAAATGCTTAAAATACACGTTAGAGCCATTCTGATAACGAAACGGATTACAGTTCAATGCACTGATTTTTGTTATATTAAAGGAAAAATCAATTGCGAGAAAAAAGGTGCAAGAAAAAAAAATGACGATCCTGAAAAAATGCCAAAAATGCTTAAAATACACGTTAGAGCCATTCTGATAACGAAACGGATTACAGTTCAATGCACTGATTTTTGTTATATTAAAGGAAAAATCAATTGCGAGAAAAAAGGTGCAAGAAAAAAAAATGACGATCCTGAAAAAAATGCCAAAAATGCTTAAAATACACGTTAGAGCCATTCTGATAACGAAACGGATTACAGTTCAATGCACTGATTTTTGTTATATTAAAGGAAAAATCAATTGCGAGAAAAAAAGGTGCAAGAAAAAAAAATGACGATCCTGAAAAAAAGCCAAAAATGCTTAAAATACACGTTAGAGCCATTCTGATAACGAAACGGATTACAGTTCAATGCACTGATTTTTGTTATATTAAAGGAAAAATCAATTGCGAGAAAAAAGGTGCAAGAAAAAAAAATGACGATCCTGAAAAAAAGCCAAAAATGCTTAAAATACACGTTAGAGCCATTCTGATAACGAAACGGATTACAGTTCAATGCACTGATTTTTGCTATATTAAAGGAAAAATCAATTGCGAGAAAAAAGGTGCAAGAAAAAAAAATGACGATCCTGAAAAAATGCCAAAAATGCTTAAAATACACGTTAGAGCCATTCTGATAACGAAACGGATTACAGTTCAATGCACTGATTTTTGTTATATTAAAGGAAAAATCAATTGCGAGAAAAAAGGTGCAAGAAAAAAAAAAATGACGATCCTGAAAAAAAGCCAAAAAATGCTTAAAATACACGTTAGAGCCATTCTGATAACGAAACGGATTACAGTTCAATGCACTGATTTTTGTTATATTAAAGGAAAAATCAATTGCGAGAAAAAAGGTGCAAGAAAAAAAAATGACGATCCTGAAAAAATGCCAAAATGCTTAAAATACACGTTAGAGCCATTCTGATAACGAAACGGATTACAGTTCAATGCACTGATTTTTGTTATATTAAAGGAAAAATCAATTGCGAGAAAAAAAGGTGCAAGAAAAAAAATGACGATCCTGAAAAAATGCCAAAAATGCTTAAAATACACGTTAGAGCCATTCTGATAACGAAACGGATTACAGTTCAATGCACTGATTTTTGTTATATTAAAGGAAAAATCAATTGCGAGAAAAAAGGTGCAAGAAAAAAAAAAATGACGATCCTGAAAAAATGCCAAAAATGCTTAAAATACACGTTAGAGCCATTCTGATAACGAAACGGATTACAGTTCAATGCACTGATTTTTGTTATATTAAGGAAAAATCAATTGCGAGAAAAAAGGTGCAAGAAAAAAAAAATGACGATCCTGAAAAAATGCCAAAAATGCTTAAAATACACGTTAGAGCCATTCTGATAACGAAACGGATTACAGTTCAATGCACTGATTTTTGTTATATTAAAGGAAAAAATCAATTGCGAGAAAAAAGGTGCAAGAAAAAAAAATGACGATCCTGAAAAAATGCCAAAAATGCTTAAATACACGTTAGAGCCATTCTGATAACGAAACGGATTACAGTTCAATGCACTGATTTTTGTTATATTAAAGGAAAAATCAATTGCGAGAAAAAAGTGCAAGAAAAAAAAAATGACGATCCTGAAAAAATGCCAAAAATGCTTAAAATACACGTTAGAGCCATTCTGATAACGAAACGGATTACAGTTCAATGCACTGATTTTTGTTATATTAAAGGAAAAATCAATTGCGAGAAAAAAGGTGCAAGAAAAAAAAAATGACGATCCTGAAAAAAATGCCAAAAATGCTTAAAATACACGTTAGAGCCATTCTGATAACGAAACGGATTACAGTTCAATGCACTGATTTTTGTTATATTAAAGGAAAAATCAATTGCGAGAAAAAAGGTGCAAGAAAAAAAAATGACGATCCTGAAAAAAGCCAAAAATGCTTAAAATACACGTTAGAGCCATTCTGATAACGAAACGGATTACAGTTCAATGCACTGATTTTTCCTATATTAAAAGAAAAATCAATTGCGAGAAAAAAGGTGCAAGAAAAAAAATGACGATCCTGAAAAATGCCAAAAATGCTTAAAATACACGTTAGAGCCATTCTGATAACGAAACGGATTACAGTTCAATGCACTGATTTTTGTTATATTAAAGGAAAAATCAATTGCGAGAAAAAAGGTGCAAGAAAAAAAAAATGACGATCCTGAAAAATGCCAAAAATGCTTAAAATACACGTTAGAGCCATTCTGATAACGAAACGGATTACAGTTCAATGCACTGATTTTTGTTATATTAAAGGAAAAATCAATTGCGAGAAAAAAGGTGCAAGAAAAAAAAAATGACGATCCTGAAAAAATGCCAAAAATGCTTAAAATACACGTTAGAGCCATTCTGATAACGAAACGGATTACAGTTCAATGCACTGATTTTTGCTATATTAAAGAAAAATCAATTGCGAGAAAAAAGGTGCAAGAAAAAAAAAATGACGATCCTGAGCTTAAAATACACGTTAGAGCCATTCTGATAACGAAACGGATTACAGTTCAATGCACTGATTTTTGTTATATTAAAGGAAAAATCAATTGCGAGAAAAAAGGTGCAAGAAAAAAAAAATGACGATCCTGAAAAAATGCCAAAAATGCTTAAAATACACGTTAGAGCCATTCTGATAACGAAACGGATTACAGTTCAATGCACTGATTTTTTTATATTCAAGGAAAAATCAATTGCGAGAAAAAGGTGCAAGAAAAAAAAAATGACGATCCTGAAAAAAAGCCAAAAATGCTTAAAATACACGTTAGAGCCATTCTGATAACGAAACGGATTACAGTTCAATGCACTGATTTTTGTTATATTAAAGGAAAAATCAATTGCGAGAAAAAAGGTGCAAGAAAAAAAAAATGACGATCCTGAAAAAATGCCAAAAATGCTTAAAATACACGTTAGAGCCATTCTGATAACGAAACGGATTACAGTTCAATGCACTGATTTTTTTATATTAAAGGAAAAATCAATTGCGAGAAAAAGGTGCAAGAAAAAAAAAATGACGATCCTGAAAAAAAGCCAAAAATGCTTAAAATACACATTAGAGCCATTCTGATAACGAAACGGATTACAGTTCAATGCACTGGTTTTCTATATATTAAAAAAAAAACCAATTGCGAGAAAAAAGGTGCAAAAAAAAAAAATGACGATCCTGAAAAAATGCCAAAAATGCTTAAAATACACGTTTGAAAAAAAAAACCGAAAAGGATTAAAAAAAAAAAAAAAGGTGCTTAAATTAAAAAAAAAACAAAAAAAAACAAGAAAAAAAAAAAATGACAAAAAAAAAAAAAAAAAAATGCTAAAAAAACGTTAAAAAAAAAAGGGCATAAAAAACAATTACAGTTCAATGCAAGAATTTTTGCTAAAAATTAAAGGAAAAATCAATTGCGAGAAAAAAGGTGCTTTACAAAAGGTGCAAGAAAAAAAATGGGACGGCATCTGAATGAAAAAAATGCCAAAAATTGTTTAAATACACGTTGAGCCATTCTGATAACGAAACGGTTTTACCTTAATGCCCCCCCCCCCCCCCCCCCCCCCCCCCCATCGTTTCAATGCACTGATTTTTGTTATATTAAAAGGAAAAATCAATTGGTAGTAAAAAATGTGTGCAAGAAAAAAAAAATGGGGACGATCCTGAAAGAATTGGGCCAATGCCAAAAATGCTTAAAATAACACGACGTTAGAGCCATTTGAA
>NW_028234409.1:47108208-47110708 GCF_977035675.1 Penaeus japonicus
ATTTTAATTATATATTATATTATATATATAATATATATATATATATATACATATTGATATATATATATATATATTATATGATATATATTTATATTCTTTGTGATATATATATAGATATATTTATGTTATATAATATATATTATGATATTATAATATTTAAATAATTTGTATACCACCACACACACACACACACACACACTCACACTCACCACACATATAATATATAATATATATATATATATATAATATATATTATATATACATATATACATATCTACATACATACATTACATACACACACACACACAACTAACACACACACACACACATATATATATAGTATATATAAATATATATATATTCATATATATATGTATTGTATATATATATATGTTATATATATATTATACTATATAATATATATTAAAATAGTATATTGAATATATATTATATATACATATATTACATATATATATATATATAAGTATATATATATATATTGATGTATATGCACACACACGCATGCACACACTTACACAACACACACACAACACACCGCACCACATATTATATATACATATATATATATCATAAATATTTACCTCCCTGACCGGGACTCGAACCGCGCGCCGTAAGATCGACAGGCACGGTTGATACCGTCTCAGCTACTCACGACCCGGTAAAAGAGATGTTCCCAGACGCCTTATTGAGATGATCATGGGACATTTACCTATGTGTTTCTTGCCAGACAAGAGATAGCGAGTTTCACGAACATCTCCCACGGGCACTCGGCAAGCACACGGAATCACAAATTCAAGTCTCCCCCTAAATACAAGTTACCAAGGTTATATGGTGAGAAGATGGTAGAATGCAGTAACGACGCATTTTTAATATATACAAATATTTACCTCCTGACCGGGACTCCCGAACCTCGCGCCGTAAGATCGACAGGCACGGTTGATACGCTCAGATACACGTACCCGTAAAGAGATGTTCAAACCCGAAGCCTTATGAGATGTCATGGACAATTACCTATGTGTTCTTGCCAGAACAGAGATAGCGAGGTTTTCAACGCAACATCTCCCACGGGCACTCGGCAGCCACGGAATCTCACAAATTTCAAGTTCCCAAATCAAGTTACCAAGGTTATACTGTGTTGAGAAGATGGTAGAATGGCAGCTAACGCATTTTTAACTATATAACAAAATATTTACCTCCCTGACCGGGGACTCGAACCCGCGCCGTAAGATCGACAGGCACGGTTGATACCGCTCAGCTACACGACCCGTAAAAGAGATGTTCAACCAGACGCCTTATGAGATGTCATGGACATTACCTATGTGTTCTTGCCAGAACAGAGGGTGGGATAGCGAGGTTTCACGAACCATCTCCCACGGGCACTCGCAGCCACGGAATCACAAATTCAAGTCCCAAATCAAGTTACCAGGTTATATGTGTGAGAGATGGTAGAATGCAGTAACGCATTTTTAATATATACAAATATTTACTCCCTGACCGGGACTTCGAACCGCGCCGTAAGATCGACAGGCACGGTTGATACCGCTCAGCTACACGGACCGTAAAAGAGATGTTCAACCAGACGCCTTATGAGATCTCATGGACATTACCTATGTGTTCTTGCCAGCCCACCACACCAAACAGTGATAGCGAGGTTTCACGAACATCTCCCACGGGCACTCGGCAGCCACGGAATCACAAATTCAAGTCCCAAATCAAGTTACCAAGGTTATATGTGTGAGAAGATGGTAGAATGCAGTAACGCATTTTTAATATATACAAATATTTACCTCCCTGACCGGGACTCGAACCCGCGCCGTAAGATCGACAGGCACGGTTGATACCGCTCAGCTACACGACTCTGTTCTGGCAAGAACACATAGGTAATGTCCATGACATCTCATAAGGCGTCTGGTTGAACATCTCTTTTACGGGTCGTGTAGCTGAGCGGTATCAACCGTGCCTGTCGATCTTACGGCGGGTTCGAGTCCCGGTCCAGGGGAGTTATTCAGGGAGGTAAATATTTGTATATATTAAAATGCGTTACTGCATTCTACCATCTTCTCACACATATAACCTTGGTAACTTGATTTGGGACTTGAATTTGTGATTCCGTGGCTGCCGAGTGCCCGTGGGAGATGTTCGTGAAACTCGCTATCTCTGTTCTGGCAAGAACTCACCTACATAGGTAATGTCCATGACATTCATAAGGCGTCTGGTTGTTTTTGAAACATCTCTTTTACGGGTCGTGTAGCTGAGCGGTATCAACCGTGCCTGTCGATCTTAGGCGCGGGTTCGAGTCCCGGTCAGGGAGGTAAATATTTGTATATATTAAAATGCGTTACTGCATTCTCCCATCTTCTCACACATATAACCTTGGTAACTTGATTTGGGACTTGAATTTGTGATTCCAGTGGCCTGCCGAGTGCCGTGGGAGATGTTCGTGATGAAAAACCTCGCATCTCTGTTCTGGCAAGAACAA
>NW_028234409.1:47113208-47114397 GCF_977035675.1 Penaeus japonicus
CGAGGAACAGCCGCATCGCAAACACTCGGCATCTTACAGCTGAAGAGGCACGTTGGCGCCGACAAAGACAGAGTCGTTTCCTTGTCATGACGACCTCATTAACGCTAACGCTCTCGGATGACTTTGAAAAAGAGGTGATAACAATATTCTCCTGTTTTAATGTTAAATAGTAACCACAACAACCCCCCCCCCAAAGTGGGGTGTGGTTTGTATGATCTATATGTGTTCTATGTTTCTCTATATCTATATATCTTATATATATATTATATCTCCGCTCTATATAATATTATATAAATAAACACAAATCACACAAACACACACACACACACAAACACACACACACACAACCACCCACCTCAAACTCACCACAACCACACACACACACACACACATTTAATATATATATCAATATATATATATATATATCATATCACCTATTATATACTATATGGTGCCGTCGTGTGTGTGTATGTGGTGTGTGTTGTACATGCTTTATGTATCCTATACATATATTTATCTATATTTATAATATATACTATATATCTATATATCGTTTATACTCATATATATATTTATATATATATATTATATATATATTTATATATACATATATGCAAATATATATATTATATCTATATATATATTATGTCTATATATGTCTCTATATACTACTCCTATATATTATATATTATAACTACTATTTCTCTATATTATATATATATATATGTATGTGTGTGTGTGTGTGGGTGTCGTAATGATTTACTGTATCTACATATATATACGATATATATCCTACTACCTCTCCCCCTCTATATATATATATATCATTATATATATATATATACATTCCAATATATTTAGGTTATTTATTATATACCTATATATACCATATCTATATATATATATATATAGATATATATTTACATATATACATGTATATATATATATTATTATCTTAATTTTTTTTTATTCCCTCATACTATATAGTTATATATCTCTATATATATATATATATATATAGTCTATAATATATATATTATATATAGATATATATTTATACCTTATCACTCATGTATATACATATCTTCACTTCTATATATATATATATGATACTCATATATATATAATTATATATATTTATATATATATGTGTGTGTCGTGTGTGTGTGGTGTGTGTGGTGTGGTATGT
>NW_028234409.1:47161942-47164442 GCF_977035675.1 Penaeus japonicus
TGTCAGTATGCACTTGTCAGTTGTAAATTTCCAAAATCGTATTTTCACTTGGTGAATCTAATCATCAGATCTAAACTGGATTTTAAAAAACTGATTGATGGATTTTATCTAGTCAGTAATTGCAAATCATCATGGGCCGATTACTTCATCAAGTCCACATAATCCACAAAAGTAAATGAATGTGTGTGAATGTATAAACAATATAGGTATCTGGATAGATAGATAGATGGACAGATAAATAGATAGATAGGTAGATGGATGAGTAGATATATAGGTAGATAGATAGATAGACATATATAGATAGATGAATATATAAAGAGATAGGTATAGATAGATGAATATATATATATACATATATATAATATATATATATATATATAATATATATATATATAATATATATATATATATAATAAATATTGGTTATGAACTTACATACCCGGTAAAAAATAATCTATGAAAATATGAAAAAACATGCAATCAATTAGTGACTCCGATCAACAAACAGACAACGGATGCTCTTTACCGAATTCATCAGTTAGATAACCACAAGAATATCTTCCATTTATTTTCGCACATGTAAATTTTTAAAGGCAGAAAAAAGATGAACTAAATTGAAGAGGAATACGGAAACAAAAGGCTATAAAATTATTTTCTTGTGCTGACATAGTACCCAAACCAACAGCGTTAATATTACATCAATATCAAGTAACTTGAATAATTATCATACCACGTATATCATAATCATTAATTATTTAAATCTAATATCGGGATTTCTCGGAAGGTCTAAAAAAAAAAAAAAAAAAAAAAAAACACGTATTATCTGACATTTACAAAATTATTCTAATACGAAGATATCAATGTGAATAGTTAATAAATGGTTTATAACATACTGATATCGTCCGCATTTGAGAAAATGCTACAGGGTGTATATGTTATAAGTAATAATCAAAGGGTTTTAAGAAATAAAAGAACGAAAACCAAATAAGTATTTCATGAGGTAAGGTTGTAGTCAACAGTATGTGACCTAAAAATTTTCATTAAAGGATACATATATTCTAAATTTCTAAATCTATACAAAACGCAATAACGAATAGATTCAGATGATAGAATAATAGTTGGATAACATGATTATAAATTCAAGGGAAAAGAGGATTCAATCTGGTCTAGTAACAACAAAACATATAAAGAACTTGTTCCAGTTGTCAAAATAAGGTTCTCTGAAGTATGGCGGACTGATAAGCCGAAGGTCTGACTGAAGGCCTCAAAAAAAAAAAAAAAAAAAAAAAAAAGGAAAAAAAAGGAAAAAAAAGGAAAAAAAAAAAAAAAATCCTATTCGAGTTCAACATCCCGAGAGGATTGACGGTAGAGTCGGGTTCTGTAATATCATCGTTTGGGATTTCGCTGTCATGTTTGAGACTTGGCTGGGAATAAGTTACTGTTCCGGCGAAAGAGACTTTTTCATAGATAGTGGCAATAGCATGGACACAGATATTTCTGGAACTATTGTTCAGATACAGACAATAACAAACACGACAAACCCGTTTTCGTCCAATCACTTTCACAACATGTTATATCAAATGAGATAACAGGACCTATACTGTCGTTATCAGATGTGAGGGATTTGCAATACCAGTTCCCCGCACATATCCTTTTCAGCCTCTCCCATGTTGCACAGACATCAGCCTCCACCATCCACACTCGACCAACTCCATATGTTGCCAATAGTTATTAAATACATACACCTTCAGTCGTCATCATCACCGAATTTTACCAAAAGATAAAATGTGTTTCTGACATTTTTTATTTGTCTTAAATATTTCCGTCTGTGGTTGCTCCTCGGATATTAATAGACAGCCCATCCACGTAGGGTATTATCATATTCAGTGGGTCGGTTAATAAATTTCAACCATAAGGCTATAATCTGAAAAAGGAAAGTCTTTAGCCTGGATAAAACAGAAAAAAAGACATGATAAGTCATGTTAATCCATTTCCTTCCCGTTGATCAGATTCCAACACAGGAAATCTTACGAGTAGTTCTTAAAGGTGATGGTCAGTCCCAGTCGAATGGTACCAAAATCTGAATATGAATGCTCCTGCAACAGCATCTAGACTTGCATAATTTTCGAAAGAAATTTGTATACGACGACGACAGAGATGGAGTGCAAGAAGCTGAGGTGCAGCAGAGTAAGTTTAAGGTGGAAACCTATTGGAAAATGTAGATGATACAACAGAGGACATGGAAGCTTATGATGCCTAGAATTTGTACAAGGCATACCTCTTCAATTATGGAGTAGTTATTTTAGAATGTCATGTGTGTTTGATATTCCGCGTCATTTGATTTATAATTGTATTCGTAATATATCTACAAAATTAATAGACACTAGTACTATTACAATCGCGTAGAATCAAATTATTATCATTATCATTAACAATACTAACAAAAAAAATAAAAATAAGTTTTTCGTGCGAGAATAACAGGGCCTTATCATTCCCTGGC
>NW_028234409.1:47192572-47196182 GCF_977035675.1 Penaeus japonicus
TCCATTTTCTGTTTCATACCGATGGCCGTCTTCGAAGAACCTCTTCTGAACGTTCCCGCTTTAAATGGCGACGTCCACAATTTTACGTCATTTTTTAGTTTACTGTATTTTTTTTTTTTAGCACCAATCCTTTCCCAGTTGTGTTTTGAATCCTATCCTTCTTATATTGTTTATTGCTATATTCGAAATCTAATCTTGTTTTCTACATGTCATTTTTTTTGACATGACACTGCTCCTCCGTAATTTGATGGACCGTTTCCTCTTCAAATTTGCCCGTTTTTAGGTTTTTGTTTTTGTTTTTTGTTTTTTTTCTTGTAAATATTTCTAGTTTGATCCTTTGATTCTTATATGGTCCAATCTTTGTGGGTTCAACGTTCATTTGGCGATTTCCTCTATTTTATAACTATCTTTAATTGCTAATTATTTCATGAACTCCTTGTTCTTTAATAATGATATTACTCTTGTTTGTGCAGTCCCTCCTTTTTTTAAAATAGCACTGTTTCTTATGAATTTTTTTCTCCAGATTTTCATTTTACATTATTTCTCTGCTTCCAGACAGCCATATTGTTAATAAGAACTTTGTTAATTGTTTGTTCCAAATATCTTAACAATCATATTTATGGTGTGGTATTCATAAATATCGAAGAGTGCCGTTTACCTAGGTCTCTGTGTTTGTGTTCTATATCTGCTGTGTATGTATTTTATTCATATTATTCCACATGATGGAGGTGTAATGTGTTGTGTGTGAAAATCACATTTATAGTGGTTTTTTTCTTTCAGATTTCTTGGCAACCCATACATCATCAGACCTGCCCAAAGATTGCAAGCGTGTTTCATTCGCCATTTTCAATTTCTGCTTGTTTTTTTTCCCTCATATTTGTTACCTCAACAATTCTTCAACTTTTCACTTCTCCTGGTTTTTCTTCTCATGGGCGGTCCTTGTAACGTGAAAGAAAAGTCTCACTTTAATTAGATATCACAAAACATGGTGTGGCCCTCTCCTTTTTCCCCATATACTTTGGTTCTTTGGTTTAATAGCTTATATAAATAATATAAATTCTTTCCGACGGTATTCTTTTTCTTTTTTCTTTTAGCTGTCTCAAGATATTGGGATCAGTTCTCCTCATCTTACCTATCTTTCAACTCAATTTCCTCCCTTCTTGGCCATTTCCACTTTAATCAATTTCTTTTCCTATTTTCATTTCGTCTTTTTCCTACTTAGATTTTCTTTTCTTTCTTTTCTTTTTCTCGTCTTTGCTTATTGAGAAGAGAGGGGGGAGGGGGGTAGGGGGTGGAGGGTCGAGGAGGAGGGATGAGGGGAGAATAGAGGAGAGGAGAGAAGAGAGAGGAGAGGAGAGAGAGAGAGAGGAGGTGATGGTGTGGAGAGAGGAACGGAGAGTAAGAGAGTGATGAGAAGATGAGGAGAGGTAGAGAGGAGATGGGGGTGCGAGAAGAGAAGAGAGGTGAAGACAGGAGAGAGATGAGAGCGAGGTAGAGAGTAGAGGAGAGAGAGATGTATAGAGGAGATGAGATGTGTAGAGCAGATCGGCCGAGAGATGAGAGGGGGGGGGAGGGGTAAGGGGGCTGAGGAGATAGGAGGAGAGAGAGAGAGATGAGAGAGAGAGAGAGTCGCAGGAGAGAGAGAGAGAGAGAGAGAAGAGAGTGTTAGAGGTCCTGTCTTTTTTTTTTTTTTTTTTTTTTTTTTTTTTTTTTTTTTTTTTTTTGCAACGCGATTAGGGCAATAAATGATAATGATAGGCAATAATGGTAATTAATGACAATACTACTAACAAGTACTACTACTTTTAAACTATTAGTATGATATGAGTATAATAATAATGTATGATAATTACATTTATATATGGAGAGAAAATAGTAAATAATGGTGATGATGATAATAATTATGAATAACAAGATGATATGCTGATAGTGGGGTGATAAGGATTAACAAGGATTGAGATGATACTGGTGTTAATGATGATGATAAAATGAGGATACAAATAAACAATTGAAAATAGTAATGATAATAATAAAAGCTAACGAATAATAGTAATAATAAGGAAAAAAAAGAATTGATAATGATCTTACTCTCTCTATCTCTCTCTCTCTTTATATTATATATAATAGTATAGATATATTATATATATATATATATATATATAGTATATATATATACAGTATACACACACACACACACACACACACACACCATATATATATATATATATATATATATTAATTATTATATATATATATAATATATATATAGAGAGAGGAGAGTGAGAGATAGAGAGGGAGCGGAAGAGAGAGAAGAGAGAGAGAGAGAGCAGCGAGATGAGAGGGTGGAGAGAGAGAATGAGAGGAGAAGAGAGAGAGAGAGAGATGAGTCGAGAGAGAGTGAGGAGAGGAAAGCGTACCCTCTCATGCAATTAGCCCCTTTACCTTGTCCTTTCCAGTTATATATTGCTGACATAGAGAGGTGCTGAGCCCATAAGTTGGGTCTCGAGACAAAACACTTTTTTGTTTCCATAGTGTCAGATCGATTAGCGTTTGTGTCAGCACCGGTAACGAGTAAACGATAGGAATACTGATGACAACCTTAAGGAGGGGTCTGCTGACAATCAGAATGTAATTGATGTGCTCGTAGACGGACTTTCGAACTGTCACGGAAGGTCATGAAAGGTCACAGTTGTAATATATGAATGTATAATCTTCATTAATAATCCCTCAGAATAATATATACACAGATATGTAATACCAGAGTTATCACTTGGATATTCAAGATTGGAACTATGCTGGATATGGAACACTTTACCTCATAAGTTATATGAAAGGATCATGTCAATTGTACTAAGTATTTAAGGCTGTATGAGCAAGGGTCATGTTGATACCATAAGTAATGGCCAGTTTTATTGATATTCATAATATGAATTACTTCTGTCTAAAGAAAGTAAAGAGATGTGATATTAGAGTAATTATGATACCGGAATAGATATTATAGTAATACTGTAATGATGATCAATAGAGATTTTTTTAATGGGTGGAAAATATTGGTCAACAACAGTTAAACAATTAATTTGTACAGTTTGTGTTTGCTTTTTATCAAAGTCATTTAGACATATTGCCCAATGAGCATTTTAGTATTTGAGTATTTATATTCTCTACACCTGTCGATATATGATTTTTTTTATGTTACTGTTTGTTTTTTTTTTTTCGACAAACTTGTGACTGTATTCACTCCCGATGAAAAATACCACATCGTCAATAAGCTCACTTAAATTCATTCAAATGATAATTCTAGTGAAGATAATAAAAATATTGCTATCAATGAGGATATTGATAATGTCACCAGAACGAACACGAACAAAATAATCTGAAACATTGAGAAAAATTCCAAATAAGAGAGAGAGACCATAACATATTTTATTAAAAATCCCTGTGACCCATAAACCTAGCATTGCAACATAAGAAGAGCAGGTGGCGCACACATGAAAATGAAATCTTTATGTATGGTGTCGTGTTTTGTGTATAAAATGAAAGGTGTTTTCCGATCGATTACAGCATATTTATTAGATATTTTTTTGATGGAATGGCCGTTAGATTTGAACCC
>NW_028234409.1:47198782-47201282 GCF_977035675.1 Penaeus japonicus
AATAATCATTATCCTCATTACAGATATCATAATGATGATAACAGTAACAATGATACTGAATGGATAAAGTATTAGTATTCATTACTCCGAAAATACCTATACTTGAAAACTCTTCTTCTAAAAGCTCATCTTCAATTCATAATCTTTTTTTTTTTTTTTTTTTTTTAAATCTTGCAACATACACTAACGCTATATTACAAACACTGCATTAATGATGTTAACGCCTATAGTAAATCATATTAGACCAGATTAAAAAAAAAGGAAGAAAAAAAAAAAAATCAAGGCATTAGCATAATGACAGCCAAAAGAGAATGCAAATGGTTGCTAATGGCATGAGCCTTTATGGTAAGAACACGGCCATGAGAACGCTGACGACTGATGGGAATATGATGTATCAGTCTTCAACTTGATAACAAAACTCATCATGTTGATAACGCTGATATGCCAAGCCAAATATAATGTCATTAATCAGGTGATCATAGCGAGGATATAATGATGGTAGTATACTTTAAATATTTTGTATAAATGAGGAGTACAGAGTATACGATAAAGACATATTGTAATGGAAGTTATTCAATTTGTAATCCTGTTTATGATAACTGTTGGTTAAGTGACAATACTAGGTGTTATATACATGAAATATCATCATTTCGTTGAAAAAATATTTAGCGAATTTTTTTCATTAGGACGCATTTTATTTTTATTGTTGACATCATTTGATACGATATCTTACATCTTCGTCTCCATCTTATCATCATACAAATGAATATGATGATAATGATGATGTCATTAATAATAATAATGGCAATAAGAATGATGATAATAATTATGATGATAATTACAATAACAATAACCATAATGATGATAATTATTATCATTATCTTTTTAATCATCATCATTATCGTTGTTACTATTTTCACCATTTTCATTGTCATTATTTTCACTATTGTTATCCCTATCATTATCATCATTGCCATCATTATTATTATCTCTAACATTATCATGATCATGAAAATGATAATGATGATGATGATGATAAATATGATGGTCATTATTATTGTTATGGTTAAAATTATCATTATTGGTATTATCATTATCATTAAAATGAATAACCTTATCATTTTCATTATCATTATTATCATTATCATTAATAATATCATCTGTATTATCACTCTCATTATCATTGTTTTCATTATCATTATCATCATCATTATCATTATCATTATCATCAATATCATCATTATCATTATCATCATTATCACTACTATCATTATCATCATTATCATTACTATCATTACCATTGTTATTATTTTCATTATTATTGTTATCATTGTTATTATAGTTATCCTCATTATTGTTATTATCATTATTATCATTATTATCATTATTATTATTATTACTATTATCATTATTATTATTATTATTATTATTATTATTATTATTATTATTATTATCATTATTATTATTATCATTATTATTATTATCATTATTATTATTATTATTATTATTATTATAATTATTATCATTATGATTAGTATTATTATCATTGTTATTTTTATTATCATTATCCTTATTATTATCATTATCATGATAATAATAATTATAATAATAATTATGATAATAATAATAATAATAATAATAATAATAATGATAATAATGATAATAATAGCAATAATAATAATGATAATGATAATTATTAGTAATATTATTATTATCATTATTATCATTATTATTATCATCATTATTATTATTATTATTATTATTATTATTATTATTTTTATTATTATTATCATTATTATTATTATTATTATTATTATTATTATTATTATTATTATTATTATTATCATTATTATTATTATCATTATTGTTATAATTATCATTATCATTATCCTTACCCCTCATCATTGTCACTATTAACATTATCATTATTACTGTCATAACTATTGGTACCAAAAATAGTGATAGCACTATGATGATAATAATGATGATAACGGTGATGGTGATGATTACTCTCCTCATCATTATCTAATCTTTTCTCATTATCCTGATTATCACTGTCATCATATTACTATTACTGTTATCATCATTATCAATATAATGATTTTCCTCATTATTGTCATCAACATTATTGTTAATATCATCATTATTATTGTAATCATTATCTTTGTTATTGCTATTGTCATTACTATCACTTTTATAATCATTATAATTATTTTCATAATCATTATGATTATTTGTGTTATTATACGTATTCTAATCTTTATCATTCTCATTACCATAATGATAGCAATAAGTACAAAAAATATAAAATTTATATTAGTAACGATGGTGATGATGACAATAGTGAGGATGATAATAATGACAATAAGATAACAATGATGATAATGATGATATGAATGATGATAATGATGATATGAATGATGATAATGATAATAACAATATTAATGATAATAGTTATAATGATAATGATAATACTAATGATGGTGATAATGTTAATAAT
>NW_028234409.1:47231018-47233518 GCF_977035675.1 Penaeus japonicus
CTCCTTTCTATTAGATACTTTCTTTAAACGTATCGTAAATGTTTTATCTTTATTTTTTGGATTATGTTTTCACTATATCCATTATGTGTTTTCAACATGCAATGTAGATTGTCAATTGAGATGCAAGATGCTGTTATGATTTGAAATATCTCTTTAGAGAAAAAAGTTGGTTTCGTCATAATTTTGATATCTTATTTGCCTCGTGTTTTAAGGGCAATGATGACCAGTGTTTGCTATATCTGTTAGCGTCCGTATTACATGTGTTATAGTCATTTATTACTATTGTTATTATGCTTATTGTCCTTATCTTCATTGATGCTATGAAGGATTTTCAGTATCTTCTTCCAGTGAATTACTACCAATTTTGATAAATAATATTCGTGAATGATAAAATTTAGGAAAGTTTTCATTTCTCTCAGATTTATACGACCTATCACGTCCTCTTTTTGCTGTTCTTCTGCATGTTGATTCATCAAAATCATTGCTATCTGATATTACTCCTTGATTCAAGCAACATGATATATTTATTCAGAAACTTACAAAGCCACTCACTCACTTCACATCACATAAGCTTATTAAAGATTCAGCTATCAACTCCCGTGGTATTTCTCTCCTGCACAAGATATTTCGTGTTATTTCTCGCCTTTTTAAAATGCCCGCCTCCCTCCCCTACTCTCTTATATGCCCCCCCCCCCTTTACGTGCTCCCCAGCTTCCCTCTCCCTTCCCTCCCTCCCCCGCCCCTCCTCTTCTCCATCGTCGACATTTCAAGGCTTATCCCCCCCCCCCCCCCGTCTATCAAACGTGTTCCTCGCCCCCTCCTTCCCTCTCCCTGCTGTCCCCCCGTCCCTTCCAAGGCGTTCCCCCACCCCCCTCTCCCCTCCCCCTTCCAACTTGGTTTGTCCCACGAAACCTCTCCTCCCTCCACCCTCCACACTCCACCCTCCACCCTCCTCCTTCCTCCTCCCTCTTCCCTCCACCCTCCACCCTCCATCCCCCCCCTCCCCCCTCCCCCTCCTCCCTCCACCCTTCCCTCCTCTCCCCTCCCCCCATCCGTCTAACGTGCCCCCCGCCAGCCCGAGGCATAGAGTTACCTCACCGTAATTGGGGTAAGGTGAGGCAGACACCGTAGCGAGAGGTGTGTCATGTTCACAGTAACAAGTGTGAGGTTGCATGCAATAAAAAGACCGAACGGCGATATATTATAGTGATTTGCTGTGGAAATGGAGATAATGAGAATGAAAGCAAAGGGAATGAGAAATCTTAAATCGAAGGAAGATGTGAATAATAGTATTTGTAAATCAGGAATAGGAATGGTAGATAATTGCTGTGAAATGGAAAAGATGGAAGAATCAAAGTTGATGAGATAGATATTGATGGAGAACGTAAAAGAGAAATATGAATAGATATAATGACGGAATTATATCGAAGTAGAGAATCGATGATGATAAAAATAAAATGAAAATATTACAAGGAAGAAGACAGATATATCAAGAATAATGCTGCGTTGGGAATGAAGTTGGGAATGAAGTAAATAAAAGTATATAAAATACATATTTGCTTCCTCGAAATTTTCATCTCCAAGTCTACGTAAAGCCATAGATAAAACTATCACATATCATATAAAAAAAAAAAAAGAAAAAAAAATAAGACTGCAAATTGATCTACATTCGAATTAAATTGTTAAAACAACTTGCAATTTCGTACCAAAACCTCCAATGGAAACGAGAGATTGCACAATGAGTATAAAACACCCGATTACCTACACTAATTACACCCCGTAGTGCAGCAGAGCACACCTATCATGCGGGTACCTAATGGCCGCTTGTTTTGTGTCTTCATCTGGAATATACATTTCAGAGTAAGAGTAAAAGAGACGGTGAGAAAGATTGAGAAAGAGAGAGAGATTTCGTCGGTATTGTTATGTCGGTGTAA
Source organism: Penaeus japonicus (assembly GCF_977035675.1). Classification (NCBI taxonomy): domain Eukaryota; kingdom Metazoa; phylum Arthropoda; class Malacostraca; order Decapoda; family Penaeidae; genus Penaeus; species Penaeus japonicus. The sequence goes on from NW_028234409.1 coordinate 47,232,953, forward strand.
AGGAACTTCCCTAAATGTGTTATTTTTTTTTTTCATTCGAAGTATTTCCTGTGTAGTTTTTATTCACGTTTGATTTTCCCCCCCAATCATGATGTAAGGAGGAGCAAGATTGAAATTGAATTGTTCTCTTCAGTGTGTGTGTGTGTGTGTGTGTGTGTGTGTGTGTGCACTTGTGTTTATGTGTGTGTGTTTGTATGTTTGTGTGTGTGTTATTGTTATTAATTCAAAAGCATCTTTATCTCTCTCTCTCTCTCTCTCTCTCTCTCTCTCTCTCTCTCTCTCTCTCTCTCTCTCTCTCTCTCTCTCTCTCTATATATATATATATATATATATAGAATATATATATATAATATGTACCCATTTAAAAAAAAGATGTACATAAGCATTTATGTATATATATATATATAATATATATATATATATATATTTATATATATACATATATATAAATAATATGTATATTATATAAATATATATATATATTTATATGATATATATATATTTATATATATATAAATTAATACATTACCATACCAAACATACATATATATAATATATATATATCA
>NW_028234409.1:47241018-47246018 GCF_977035675.1 Penaeus japonicus
TGCCTTGCTCAAAACAGGAAAATGAACACCACAACATGACAGATGTATAGAACATAACTAGTGGTGTAACTAGCCTTCTATCATTGGCTATGAGAGATACTGATTATTATGAAGGGATTCTAGAGCAATCTTACAGCTGGGATGTTTGGTGTTCCCAATTAAGCTGATCCCTTAAATTAGGAGGGAGGACGCACCGCCTTTTAATGGGGAAATATGCGACTCCCCATTCCCCGCTGATTGCAAAGGGGGGGGGGGGGATATTATCTTTATTGACATCGTCATTATCATCATTGTTTGGTTAGTATGATTTTTATCGTCCTCCTCCTCATTACCATCAATATCATTATTATTGTCATTGTCACTGTATTTTTTTTTATAATCATTATCATTAGTAGTGGTAGTGTCATAATCATTATTGTCATGTTTATATCATGATTATTATTATCATCATTATTATAACATTATCACTATCACTACTACTATCATGGATACTATTAGTCAGGTTGTTACAAACGAAGGTTTATTATCTATTATGTGCACGTGCATGACGACGTGATGGAAGAGGAGCTGGGGGTAGGGGCTGGTGATGGAAGGATTAGACCGGTGAGAAATTACTGTTATCCACGTCCTCCCGCAATTACACTCAAGCATTATCCTCCTCCCTTCCTCCTCACTATAATCATTAACATTGCAATTTGTCAGCCAAGCCAGTAGTGGACCGCAACAACCACCCCACCCCCCCCCCCCCCACCCCCCACACCCCATGGTAGAAATAGAAGCAGAGCTAGACCTTAAAAGAACTAGAAGGTAGAAGCAGCAAGATCATAATTATCAATACTATTATTTTCTTAATCCTGAACAAAATTCTAGCGTCGTAAAGCGGACGAAAATTAAAAATTTACGATATGAAATGAATTATTTGGTATTTGAATGTTGATAGTATACCATATTCATAGGAGGTGCGTACAGAAAGGGAGGTTCAGGTGAATGTGCTGTATTAGGAGTGGGTGGTGCCGTTCTGTCTTGTGTTAGGAATTTGAATGGTGGTGTGCGGGATGGTAGGGGGGGGTTTGGGAGATGGGGGCTTTATGAGCGCGGTTAGGTTAGGGTATTGAAATGGGGGGTTGGAGGTTTCCCCGGGGGCTTTTACTTTTACTTTAGTTCTGGGGGTTAGTTCGTATAAAAAAAAAAATAAAACTCTTAATCACCCCAAACACATACACACACAATAAAAACAAACAAAATAACACAAAAAAGGTGAGATGGTGTAAGGGGGGGGAGTAGCCAATAAAAGGGGCAGGGGACGACCCAGGGAAGATAAAGGGGGGCAGGGGACTGGGAGGTTGGAGGAGTATATAGATGGGGATGGGGGGGAGAATTGTGGAGGAGCCGACTAATGTGCGAGGGGGGGGCATGGGGCGGCAGACGAGAGGGGAACTCGACTGGCGATGTGGGGTATGGAGGATTTGGGTAATTTATAATTTTAAATTTGTATAGGAGGGTTCATTAGAGTTGTGGTCGTGTAGAGGGAGTTGTAAGGACGGGGGTCAAAACTGGACGTCACGGGGGGATGTTGGGTGGGGGATTGGGTATAGGTATTGTTTGTTGGAAGTATCTGTGAACTTATAATTAGACAACTTATTTTAGTATCGAATATAATGCCAAATATTATATTTTTCATTACTTTGTTATATTTCATGTAACATCTGTTTTAGGAGAGTGTTACAAGTTGGTGTGCTATTTCTGTTTTGTTGGTTTAAAATTAGTTTGAATCTATTCACTGCTATGGAAAAGGAGGCAAGGAGAAAGGGAATATAAGGGAAGGTTTAGAATGGTACCGGTGAAGGCCCTAGAGGATAGGAGAAGGGGTCGTCAAATAATGAATGCTGCAAGTACTAGGTAGCAGGTAGGGTATGGTGGAGATGAATGAAATAAGAGAGAGAGTCTGGAAGGGCTTGGCCGAGCACGGGGAGGATATGATGATGGATTTGTAGTAGAAGAGAGAGATAGAAATGTACAAATAATGTAACTAAGATAAGTCTGTTGCATAATTTGTTTGCAGGTAACGCGCTGAGCATATAGCCACCGGGCTAGTTGATTGAGTTGACCTAAGATGAAGAGAGAGGGATCTGAAAGGACGATTGTCAATGTTGAGTGGGAGCGGTACCGCGGAAAGACAGTATGTGATATAGAACGGGTACCGAAAAATGAAGATAATTCGAGGCTCTCCTGATGATCCGACTGAAAGGTCACAGTTAATACAAGAGATAAGTAGGCCTACTCCTTTCTTCAGGTACTCCGAGTACTGTAAAATGCAATAATAGCGGTAGAAAATTTAAGCCGATGCAAACAAACACAACAAGAAAAAAGAAGAAGACAGGTCCGTGACCAGCTACACAAATTAGAAAAGTCCTTTCACCAAGAAGGGCCGACTACCAAAGAAGTCCTTTACGGGACCGTAAATTCAGTTAAGGCTGAAATAGTATGAAACGTGGGGAGGGCTGACTGAGGTGGTTGAGGTCGCGGTCGCGGTTATCGGTGATGGAGAAGTGGGTGTGGGTTCTCACGATATTATCAATGTCATTGCGCTAATATCAAACAATATGTCCAACAGGGCAGTAAGTTGCTGGATGAGATTTTTAAGGGCTGGGAAGTGTAACCCAACGGTCCGAAGTGGAAGAGTAAGCTAGGTAGAGAGAAAGTTGTAAGCTTGCCTTCAGGCAGTAGTGGTGGAAGTTTTGCGTTTAAGCATTTTAGTCTTGCCGAGGAATTTAAGGTGAGGCCTCTAAGAAGAGACGGGAAGGTTTAATGGCTAAAGTCAGTCCCCCCCTGGACTCTCAGCTCCTCCGCAACCCCGCCCCCCCCCCCCCCCCCCTCTCCCGTAGTAAAGTTAGCTCAGACTTGTTTAATGTGTTGTTATAGTTATAAGCTAAGAATAGTTAAGTTTGCTCTGTTTAATTTTTCTTGTATCATTCAATTTCAATCTGCTCCTTCGTGTGATACTATTTTATAAACAGAGGGCAGTGTTATGTATGTCATTCAGACTCCGACATCCGTGTATATGTAATTGTGTGTGTGATGAAAAATAGATTTACAAAAATATTCAGGGCAATACAAATATTTCAGCTGCCTTATATTTACGTTTTATTTCCAATAAGATACAAGGTAAATGGCAAATATTGCAGACATATATTAAATCTTCACTTGGTTTCCGTTTATTTCATGAAAGCCTTTCATTTTCTTTGGATGTTGTGGTACCCGGATATACCATTGCGTAACATGTTTTCCGTTATTGAACGTGTTCATAATGAAGTGTGATTATGTCCTTCTTAAACTTTATCATCACCTTTATATTTTTCACGCAATCCTACTGATAGATCAATTTTCCAAAAAGAAAAAGAAAGAAAGAAAAAAAGGAATAAATGATTGCAGGCTAAATGTTGATAATGATAATTATGATATTTATCTATCTATCATATCATTTCTGTCTTTATTCTTCGTCTAATTATGCTTAATGATTTGGTTGACAACAAAATATAAAAGTAATGATGAATATGAATATAAAGCATAAAAGAAATTATAAATAAAAGTATAAAAATAATGAATATCAATATAAAGCATGAAAGTAATGATGAATAAAAGTATAAAAGTAATGTTGACGATGAATATAATGCATAAAAGTAATGATGAATATAACAGAGGTAGGAAGTGGAAGATAACTAGAAAACCCTTATCAATAGGACCTTGATTTCCTATAGCTAGTAGACATATTTAGACATATGTCAATATATGCAGACATATTCTTTGAGACAATTCGTCTTGGTGAAGAATAATTCAGTGTCATTCTAGCAATAACGATTAGATAAAGAGCAAAATATTACCAATTGTTTCCTAGGCCGTGTGCATATGTGTATATATAAAAAGCTTCATTACAGTCCCTCAATAACATTTTGCCTTTTTATGCAAATTAACGAACAAAACAATAAACACTCTTAGAAACATTAACTCCTTAGCGAAGGTTATAAGAACAGGAATTAACATGTATCTAACATGTCATGGTATAGTTTGATTATTGATTTTTCTCTTTCTCTCCTGACAATCTATAGTGTATTTTTTTTATTTGTTGAATATACTCCGCCTCAGTTGCAATCTAGTTCTGCATCTCTCTTTGTGCCTGTCCGTTGTTGAATGGGATATCTATTCACATCCTTCCTCCCTCCTCTCTCTCTCTCCCTCGTCTCTCTCTTTTTCTCTGTCTCTCTTTCTTTCTCTCTCTCTCTCTCTCTCTCTCTCTCTCTCTCTCTCTCTCTCTCTCTCTCTCTCTCTCTCTCTCTCTCACTCTCTCTCTCTCTCTCTCTCACTTTCTCTCTCTTTCTCACTCTCTTTCTCACTCACTCTCTCTCTCTCTCTCTCTCTCTCTCTCTCTCTTTCTTTCTTTCTCTCTCTCTCTCTCTCTCTTGCTCTCTCCCCCCCCCCCCCCCTCCTCCACTTTCTCTCTCTCTTTCTCTAATCCTTCCTCTTTTTTCCCCCGTATATGTTTAAGAAAATGTCTTGTGAGGTTGCATGTATATATAATATACACCTGCACATAAAGAAGCATAGCAACAGGAGATGGTCCGGGTATGCCTTACGGCTCTAAATAGATATTCTTTGGATACTGCTTACTTGGACCCGTTTTCGAGCGATGGAACGAAGGGGTTACTGAAAGCTGTTTCAAGCAGTTTTTTTTTTTCGTTTTTTTTCACCTGTGTAATCTGTAACATTTTCTCTCTCTCCTCCTCTCTCTCTTCTCTCTCTCTCTCTCTCTCTCTCTCTCTCTCTCTCTCTCTCTCTCTCTCTCTCTCTCTCTCCCTTCTCTCTCCCTTCTCTCTCCTTTCTCTTTCTTTCTCTCTCTCTCTCTCTCTTCTCTTCTCATATCTCATCTCTTCTCTTCTCTTGTCTCTTCTCTCTCTGTCTCTCTCTCTCTTTCTCTCTCTCTCTCTCTCTCTCTCTCTCTCTCT
>NW_028234409.1:47253518-47257696 GCF_977035675.1 Penaeus japonicus
CTATTATATTATATAATATATATATATTATTATTATATTATATATCAATATATATATTATATATATATATATATAATCATATATATAATATTTACACACACACACACACACACACACACCAACACACACACACACACACACACACACACCACACACACACATTATAACTACGAGTATCTTTTAGATATATATATATATATATTATATACTTGACTTATATATATATCCATAATTGTTGTATATATCTTATTATCTATATTACTGTTATGATATATGACATTATTGTGTATGATATATATAATAGATGTGATGATGATATGATAGCATAGATAGTCAGTATATTTATATATATACTACTATATAATTTACTTAATTAATATGTTTGTATACTAATATATATATATATAAATATTATATATATACGATTATTATATATACTACTATATATACTACTATATAATTTTATCATATTATATATGATAAGTATATATATATAATTGCATATACATGACAATATACAATATAATACTATATACTTCGTTATTATATATAATAACATTTTATATCATAATATACCTCATAGATATATTTCATATATATACTCTCATTTCATATTAAAATATGTGTGTTAATCATCACAACGACATTGTTACCGCAAATATATTGTTATATATATCTTTCATAGTATATATTTATAATATATATTATATATATATATATATACTATCATTTACTATAATATATATATATATTAGTTCATATATTACTATATATTACGCATATTATATATATTATATTATATATATTGCATATATACTATATTATATACATATTCATTATGATAATTAGGACTTTCCTGAAGTGTTATCCGGATATACATGTTCAGTACAACAAAACAATATCTATTTGTCTTCTATCGAAAGGAGAGCCACAGCGTGTGCTCTCTCTGTTAATGCCATGAATCATAGAATATTAGATTTGAGTTTTAATGTTCAATTTTCAACTGTGTACATATATAGATAAAACCATAACAATATATGCTTACAACTAACCGCTTACATGGCCCACAATGCGTTACATCAATATATATAATGTATACATGAATATGAACTTATATATATTATATATATATATATATCACTTATAATATTATATATTTATATAATACACTAACATCTACTATATATATATATATATATATACATACATAATTTATATATATATATATAAATATATACTATATATATATATATTATGTCTATATATGTGATATATATATATATATTATATATATATATATATATATATATATATATATATATATACTTTATATTTTAATAAATAATTAATGAATATATATATACATAACATATATATTTACTATTTATATTATATAATATTATATATAGATATATATATATATAGAATGTATATGATATATTAGATTTATATGTATATTATAAATAAGTATATATATATATATATATACTATAATCTATATATATCTTATATCTAGTAGGACTTATATCTATCTTATATATATATATATATCTATAACTATTATATATATATAATCTATATACATACATGTGTGTGTGTGTATGTGTGTGTGGGTGTGTGTGTATGGTGTATGTATCGGTGTTTGTGTGTGTGTTGCTTGGTGTGGGTGTGGGTTGTGTGTGTGTGTGTGTGGTGATTGGATGATGTGTGTATGTGTATGTTGTGTTGCTGTGTGTTGTGTGTGTGTGTGTATATATAATATTATATATATATATATATATATATATATATTTATATAAATATATTATATACTCACACTATAATATATACATAATATATATATTATATCTGATATTATATATATATATTTATATATATATATATTTAATATATTTATATACATTTATAACACAGCAACATGAAGCAACAGAGAAATATAATAACAACAATCTCCCGTGAAGTACTGAGTAAACTTGCTTATTTTGTCTTTTTTATTATATATCTATTACGAACTATAAAATACATGTGAATGATCGCATAGGGACAAAAATATATTTGAATACATGTTGTATGTAGTATATGTGCTATATATATATTTATATATATATGATATATACTATACTTATATATATATAATTATATATATACAACACCTCACCATATTAAATACATAAATATATACCTATATATTTATACATATATATCTAATACATCCTACATACATATATAAATATATAATATATATAATAATTTATATCTAAATATTTTATATATGATATATTTATATATAAGTAAATAATTTAATAAATATATATTATATATAACATCTACATAGACCATATAACATACATACATTACATGTAGTTATAATTTAATATCATAATATATATATATATATATATATATATATATATATTATATATAAATATATTTATAATATATACATATATATATGTACGCATATATATATATATATATATCTTATATAATATATATATATAATATAATATATGTAATAATATTCATATATATATTAATTATATCTACTATATATTATAATATATATATATATATATATATTTTTAAACGACACACACACTCTCACACGACACACTCCACACTCAAACACACTACACACACACACACAACCACACCCACACCCTACCCCCACAATCAAACATACAAATACACATACACATACACACACACACACACACAAACATACACACACACACACAGACCACATAACCACCACACCACACACACTCACCAACACACACCACACCACACACATAATTTAATTATATATATATATTATATATATATATATATATATAATATGTATATAATATATTATTGTATTTATATATGTATTATATTTATTTATCATGTTAATAATACATATTATTTATGTCTTATGCTTATCAATGTATATATGATATATATTTCGGGTTTTGTACTACACACACAACACCACACACACACACACACACCACACACCCACACGATTTATATATATATATACTATATATATATATATATTACTATATATAATATATATATATTCATGTAACACAAAGACTATATGATGAGAAATTATCCATACAGTTACAAATATTGTGGTGCTCTTGATACAAATATATAATGACACATATTTTATATACATTCTCTATTTAAAGCAATAAATTAGTTTAGTGAGATATACAAAACCCATTATAGCGCTAAAAAATACGCCATTTTACTGCCATTTCGGCAGGTCACCGGATAAAGATATTTTTCAGATAGCAAGAATTGATGTAACTGATTGCTATGAACATAAACAGCCTGTGGGCCATTTGAGAATATTAAAAAGAAGTGACGACACCCAGTTGATATTACGGGGTTACTGTACAAGAACACTGGAAAAATATATATAAGAAAGCTATAGATCTTTATATAAGATGAGTCTAAGTCTTACAGTTGGGAATGCTAGTAGGCAATTCAAAATTATAAAAAAAATTACCCAGTAGGCCAAACAATCGAGAATATGGAATGTACAGTCTATGCATTACACATTATAGGCGCTTGTTAACCGCAGTAAAGTAAACATACTCTGCTTCGACTAAAGATAAAAAAAAAAAGAAAATAAAAAGAAAGATAAAAAAAAAAAGCCCACACAGGTGATGTTTTATGACCACGCGAAAGGCAGAATGTATACGGTGAAGGAGGCGGAGAAAAAATTTGAAATGTTTTGCCGATTCATTCATCTAAAAAGATCTTTTGGTTTGTTACTTATGAGTACCTAGGATATTTGAAAATTTTTTAATCCGGCTAAATTTCTTGTTTCATAGCCTTGCGCCGATTGGTAATCTGCGGTAACAAATGCTTTGATACAGTGATCAGACAACTGGAACTTTCAAGAGAATATCTTGGGAATGCATACATTACTTTGTACAATATCTAAGGTGATTCGACCCTTCTCTGCGCCATATTTGATTGCACGACATAGCAGACAGACATCTGCCAAAATAATGACTGTAATCATTTCATAGAAACAGTTAGTGACGTTGGATCGATTTGTTGTACTTTATTTCTAAGACTTTAAACAATTTGTTTATTCATTAACCACCCCTAACTCACCTATTTACTACATCCATATTTATTCATTTGTATCCATTTTTTTTTAATTTCTCTCTCTA
>NW_028234409.1:47257796-47266276 GCF_977035675.1 Penaeus japonicus
AATATATATATATTATATATATGTATATATATATATATATATACATATATATACATATATATTTATATATATTTATATATTTATATATATATATATATATATATATATATATATAATGTTTATTTTATATATATTTATATATATGCGCGCGCGTGTATTATATATATATATATATAATATATATATATATATATATTTATATATATATATATATTATATATAATATATATATATATACATATACATATATATATATATTATATATATTATATATATTATATATATATATATATATATATTATATATATTATATATATTATATAGAGAGAGAGAGAGAGAGAGGAGAGAGAGAGAGAGAGAGAGAGAGAGAGAGAGAGGAGAGAGAGGAGAGAGAGAGAGAGGAGGAAACAGAGAGAGAGAGAGAGAGAGAGAAGGAAACATCACGAGAAACGACCGGCCGTGATGTCTGCACGAGTTACCTGAGTGTCGCTGTTTAAAACTCTCCACCGGCGGTACGTAAAAAGGGGGTTTCCCCGCCGAAACCTTTCAAAAAAACTCAACATATATTTCTTACACACTAAATCACCATTTCCCCCTCTCCTCCCCCTCCCCCCCCCCCTCCTCCCCCCTACCCCCCCCCCTCCCCCCCTCTCCCACTGGCCCAGCTGGCCTCGCCCCACCAAAATTGGGCCAAAAGTACCCGGCTGGCTGGTAGCTGGCTACTGAGGGAAAAAGGCTTTCAATGAATCATCGTTTGGGTTTCGTGCTACGGGAAGGCCCCGTTTTCCCGATGCGTGCGTGTGTGCGTGGGTGCGTGGGTGTGGTTTTTGGTGTGTTGGTGTTTGTTGGGGTGGGGTTTTTTGTGTTGTATGTGTGTGTTATGGTTTTTTTTTCTATTGTAAATTTTGAGGGTGTGGTAGGGGTTTTTTTTGGTTTGTATTTTTTTAAACCTTTTTGGTGAGTGTTGTTTTTTTTATATTTTTTTTTTTAAAAAAAACATTTTTTTGAGTTGTATGATTTTGTTTTAAGTTTTAAAAAATTTTTTAAAAAAAATTTAAATTTTTTTTTTTTTTTTTTGTTTAGTTTTTGGTTTTTGGTTTTATGTTTTAAATATATATTTTTTATATTATATATTTTAAAAAAAAAAAACTATTATATATATATATATTTTATGATTATAATATATATATTTATTTTTTTTTTTTTTGTATATTTTATATAAAAATATATATTATATATATATATAAAAAATTTAAAAAAAACCTATAATATATATATAAATATAAAAAAAAAAAAAAAAAAAAAGTTTTAGGGAGAATTTTTATGGTTTTGTTTTTGTATTTGTTAAAAATAAAAAAAAAAAAAAAAAAAAAAAAAAATAATAATTAAAAAAATATAAATAAAATTTTAAAATTATATTATATATATTTTAAAAATATATATATTTTTTTATATTTTATATTTTTAATATATAATATAAAATTATATATTTTTTATTATTATATATATTATATTATATATATATATATATAAAATATATATATTTTTTAAATTTTTTTATAATAATTATATATATTAATATATATATAATTATATATATATATATAATATTATATTATCCAATTATTATTTTATTTTATTATATATTAACAAAAATGAACGGCCGAATCTCCCGAGCACCCACATACGGAAAAAAAATTCAGGGGAAGTGCAAAGAAGCAAAGACATCAATCCCCCTTTAAAACACCGAGAAAAGGGACCCCTCCTTAACCATCCAAATATTCGCGTGTCCTAAACCCTCCCCCTTTTTCATCGACAAGAACGAAAAAGGGTTTTGGGGGGGGTACGGGTGGGGAGTGGGGGGGGGGGGAGGGGGAGAGGAGAGGAGGCAGGGTTTGGAGAAAGGGGTTTGGGGGTTTAGGGAGGAGGGGGAAAAAGGAGGGGGAGGCAGGGTTTGGGAAAGGGGTTTGGGGGGTTTAGGGTGGGGGGGGGTTTGGTGGGGGCCGGGGGGCCCAAACCGGTCCCTAAACCCTTTAAGGGGGCCCCCATTTTTTGGACCTCCTTTTGGCCGGGCTTTGGGTTTAATCACCCCCTTTTCCAATTGGGGGCCCCCCCCCCACACCCCCTCTCCCTCCCTGGGGAAGGGGAGGAGGGGGGGGGGGGAAAAAGGGGGGAGGGGGAAAGGGGGGGGGAAAGGGGGAAAAAAAGGGTGGGGGGGAAAGGGGTGGGGGGGAAAGGGTGGGGGGGGAAAAGGGGTGGAGGGGGAATTAAACGAAAGGGGGGGGGGGGGGGAGGGGGAAAAATGGGGGGAAAGGGAACCCCAGGGGGGGGTGGGAAAAAAAAGGGGGGGGGGGGAAAGGGTGGGGGGGGGAAAGGGTTGACGGGGAAAAGGGAAAAAGGGGGGAAAGGGGGGGGAAGGGGGGGAAAAAAAAAGGGGTTGGTTGGGGAAAGGGGGGGGGGAAAAAAGGGGGGGGGGGGTGGGGGGGGGGAAAAGGGGTGGAGAGGGAAGGGGGAAAGGGGGAAAGGGGGGTGAGGTGTGGAGCGTGAAAAAGGGGGGGGGGGAAGGGCGCGGGGTCGGGTGAAGGGGAAAGGGAAAAAGGGGGGGGTGGGAAAGGGAGGGGAAAAAAGGGGTGGGTGGGGGGGGAAAAAGGAAAAGGGTTGGGGGTTTTGGGGGGAGGGGGGGAAAAGAGGGGGGGAGGGAAGGGCCGGAGAAATAAATGGTGGTGGGGGGAGGGAAGGGTTTTGGGGGTGGAGGGAGACGGGAGGTAAATTGGGTAGGAAAGAAGAGGGTGGGGGGGAGAGAAATGGGTTTTTAAAAAAAGGTGGGAAAAGGGGGGGGGTGGAAGGGGGGGGGGGGGGGGGGAGGGGAGGGAGAGGAGACGGGGAGGGGAAAAGGGGGGGGGAAGGGGGGGGGAAAGGGATTTTGGGGGGAGGAAGGGCGGGGGATGTGGGGAGGAGCGAAGTGGAGGAAAGGAGGGTTAAAGGGGAAGAAAATTTGGGTTGAAAGGGGGGGTTTTAGAAAGTAAGCGTGAGAAAGGGGAAGGAAAAAGGGGGGAGAAATGAGCGTACGTGAGACAGAAAGGCCAGAGATAAAATTAGTAGTAGATAGTAGATAGTAGAGAAAAGAAGTGAAAAGAATAGATGGGGAAAAAAAGGGAAAAAGAAGAAGAAGAAGAAGAAAGAAGAAAAAGAAGAAAAGAAGATAGAAGAGAGAGAAGAGAGAAAAGGAGGAGAGAGAAGGGGGGGGGGGATTTAAGTGGAGGAAAAGGGGGAGAGGAGTGTGAAGTGAGAAGAAGAAAGGGGGAAAGGGAGTGGGGAGAAGGGGGGGAGAGGGGGGGAAAAAGGGGAAAGGTAAAGGAGGGAAAGAAAAAGGGAAGGGAAGAGGGGAGGTAAGGTGGGAGTGAGGAAAGGGTTTGTAAAAGGAGAAAGGGAAAGGAGGCGAGGGGAGGGGGAAAAAAAGAGCAAGTTTGGAGGGATGGGGGGAAGGGGAGTAAAAGGAAAGGAAGGGGGGAAAAGTTGAGGGGGGGAAATTGGGAAAAGGCGAGTGGAAGAGGGGGAAGGGGGGTTGAAGGGTGGGATGGGGAGAAGAGAGAGTGTGGTGGAGAGAGAAAGGGAGGAAAAAAAGGAGGAAAGAGTAAGTAGGGGAGGGAAGGAAGGGAGAGAAGGAAGATATGAAGGGAAAAAGAGGAGGGAGGTGGGGAGTGGGGGTGAGGGAGAGGGGGTTGTTGGAGGGACGGAGGGTGGGGAGGGAAGGAGGGAGAGGGGGAGGGAGACGAGGAAGGGGGGAGGGAAGGAATGTTAGAGGGGGAGGGAGACGAGGGAGAGAGGGAGGGATGGAAGGAGAGAAGGAGGGAGGGAGAGAGTGTGAGAAGGGAAAGGGAAGGAGGGAGCTAGTGTTAGAAGAGGAAGGGAGAGAGGAAGGGAGAGAGGAAGGGAGGGAGGGAGGTGAGGGAGGGAGGGAGGGAGGGAGGGAGGAAGGGGGGGGGAAGGAGGGGGGGATGGGGAGGGTGGAAGGGAGGGGAGGGGGAGGGAGGGGGGGAGGGGAGGGGAAGGGGGATTGGGGGGTGAGTTCTCTCTACAGAAACGATAGAGCTCTTTCTAACGGACCGAAATGAATTTGTACATTTCACTTTTTTATGTTTCAGCACTGCAATATTAATTGCATATTCGCATAATTGTATTGTTATGGCAAATTAAGCGTTTGTGAAAAAAGTCATCGTTTTATGTATTTTTTTTAGTATGAATACATATATTGCATATTCATTTAATTTTTTATTGATTTATTTATAACCCAATTAGCAAAATTATATGATTTTAGCATTAGCACGTGTTTAATAATAACATTACTTTCTTGAACTGTATTTTCTTTTGGCAGCATTATACCTCCGCAGATTGTGATTATTCATTTTCACGAATGAGGAAGTGACTCATTCATTCATGTCGATATAATGGGGGATTTATTCGAGATCTGTATCAAAATATTTCTTCATTTATTTTTCTAATCATTTATATATTCAAATATCTTATTTCATATAGTCACAATTTTTCATTTTACAAAAAAACCTCTATCTCTCTCTTTTGCTTGCTTATTATTCTCGTTCGTCATTTTTTTTTTTTTTTTAGAAGTCGGTATTTTGGCATGTAGTAATTGCAACAGCTGCGGAAGACAACGAAAGAGTGGGGAGGGGGGGAGGGAAAAAAAGTTAACACGAATATTAATTTTGTCGAATAGCTTTTTACAGCGTGTTCCGCGTTCAACACCTGTGACGTGACTGTCTTCCTGTCGAGTGAGAGTTGACGAGACTGGTGACTGATTGTAATGAATGCGTTGATGACTGGGAAATTTAGGCCTAGTATGAATGCCTGCCTACCTCGCCTCGTCCGGGTTGAGGTGACGGGAGCTGTGAGCGGGGGGTTGAGGGTTTCTGGGGGAGTGTAGGGCTGGGGGGCGGGGGGGTGGGGGGGGGGGGGGTATTGTCTCTGTCTTGCTCATTTGTCTTTGATCTCGGTCTCTCATTTGGGCCCTCAATTTTCTGTGTCTTTCTCTCTGTCTCTGTTATCTTTCTTTTTCTCTGCATTTCCCGCCTCTAACTCTTCTCTCTCTTTCTCTTGATATATCTATCTTTTTTTTCTGTCTTCTATCTATCTATCTTTCGATCTCTGTCTCTCACTTGGGTTATCATATTCTCCCTCTCTCTCTCTCTGTCGCTCTTCTCTCTCTCTATCTATCTATCTATCATCTATCTATCTATCTGTCTCTATCTATCTAAAATATATATTATTATCTCTCCCTCTCTATCTATCTATCTATCATTCTCTCTGTCTCTCTCTCTCTTTCTTCTTTCTCTCTCTCTCTCTCTCTCTCTCTCTCTCTCACTTCTCTCTTCTATTTTTATTCTATCTATCTATCTATCTTTAACGTACTTTCTCGCTTTCATTGCCCTCATATTTTTAACATAAAGAGACGTTGCACACGTCTTTCTTTGCAACAGTAACTAAGTAACTAAGATATAAGATGTTAGGAGATTACAAAGAATGGCGAACTGCCTGGGAAGACACCGGAAAAAAATGCTGGCAACCTCTGCAATTCATTCCCTTGGAGATAAAAGCTTTTCTTTCATTCTTTCTCTGTCTCTTTCTTTCCTTCTTTTCTGTTTCTTTCTTCATTCTTTCTCTGTCTCTTTCTTTCATTTTTCTCTGCTCTTCTTTCCTTCTTTCTCTATATTTTTTTTTCTCTATTTCTTTCTACTTTTGTTTCTGTTTTTTTTTTTTCTGTTTCTTTCCCTTTTTCTATCGATTTTTTTTTGTTTGATTCTTTGCTTTCCGTTTTCTTTCTTTCTGTTTTCTTTCTTTTCTTCTTTCCCCTTTTCTCTCATTTTTTTTCTTTCTTTCTCTCATTTTTTCTATGTTTGTTTGTTGGTTTTCTCTCTCTGTTGATTTACCTATTTCTTTCTTTTATTTTTTTCTGTCTTTCTCTGTCTTTCTCTATTTCTTGTTTTTTCTCACTCCTTCTTTCTTTTTTTTTTCTCTCTCTCTTTTCTCCTTTTTTTCTTTTTTTCTTTCTTTTTTTTTTTTTTTTTTTTTTTTCTTTTTTTCTTTTCTTCTCCTCTTCTTCTCCCCTTTCTTCTCTCTTCTCTCTTCTTTCTCTCTCTCTCTCTCTTCTTCTCCTCTTTCTTTCTCTCTCTCTCTTCTTCTTCTCTCTCTTTCCCTTCTTCTCTTCTGTCTCATCCCTCTCTCTTCTTCTCTCTCTCTCTCTTCTCTCTCTCTCTATCCATCTGTCCCTCTTTCTTCTCTGTTGTCTTTTTCCCTCTCCCTGTCCTCATGCCCTCCCTTTCCACCCTCCCAACCCTCTTTCCCCTTTCCTCAGACACAGAAAGCCCCAAACCATTGCATGAGCTCTGACCATCCTTCCCCCTTCCCCCCTCCCCCACATTGCCCTCCAACCCCCCTTTCCCATCCCAACCCCCCCTCCCCATCCCAACCCCCTCCCAACCCCCTCCCACCCCAAAACCCCCCCCCAAACCCACCCCCCCCCATAACACCCTCGCCACCCATCCAACCCCCCCCCCATCCCAACCCCCTCCCATCCCAACCTCCCCACCTAACCCCCTCCTAACACCCTCCCACTAACACCCTCCCCATCCCAAACCCCCTCCCATCCCAACTTCTACTCAATCCTCTCCCACCCCAAACCCCCCCCCAAACCCCCCCCACCCCCCCCCAACCCCTCCCCACCAAAACCCCCCTTTCCCCACCCTAACCCCTTCCCATCCCAACCACCCTCCTCATCCCAACCCCCCTCCCCTCCCCCCCCCCCCCACCTAACCCCCCTCCCCCTCCCCCCATCCCAATCCCCCCTCTTACACTACAAATAGAAAGCTCATCAATACCCGAGTGGCAGAAGCAAAATTGAAGCGCGAGTTAAATTTATCGAAGCACGACCGACCCCTTCTTCGGAGGATGACATCTGCCCCCCCCCCTTCCCCCCCTCCTACACGCTCCTCTCCCCCCTTCTTCGACGTAAACATACACGACCTTCCTACCCCCCCCCCACATCCCCACATCCCCCTTCCCCCTTTCCCCTTCCCTTCGTCTTTGTACACACAAATACCCCTACCATCCACCCACACTACCAGACTATCCATCCCCCTGATCTACCACCCTCACCCCCACCCTCACCTCGACCTCCACCCATCACCCCAACCCCCACCGCATTTATCCCTTTCCCCTCCCCTCCTCATCCCTTACTCCCCCACCCCACCCCCCCCCTACCACTCTACCCAACCCTCCACCTCATACTGGAGGGACGATGGGTGGGAGAGACAATGGGTGGGGGAAGGGGGTAGGGGGGAGGGTGTCTGGGGAGGGGGGGTGGGGGAGTGAGGGGGAGTTTCATTAAGGAAAAGACGGCTCTATCGAGGGTCTTTGTCGGGCGTCACAATGAATCATTATAGAGCTCAATGTTGTACCGAGGACGACCACGTGGGAAGAGGGGGGGGGGGAGGGAGGGAGTCGGTGGGGAAAGATAGGGGGGGGGGGGGGGGGGAAGGGAATTGGAGGGGGAAGGGAGGAGGGGGGGAAAGGATTGATGGAAGGGGTGGGGGTGGGTGGGGGGTGGGGAGCAGGAAGGGTAAGTGGATGATGGGACGGGGAAAAAGGAAGGTGGGGGGAAGAAAGAGGATGGGGGGGGGGGGAGATTGGAAAGAATATGGTGAGGGGTAGGGGGCTGATGGCATGGGAAGAAGGGAGGGGGGGGGGTAAGAAGGGAAGAAGAAGAGAAGAGGAAGGAGATGAGAGAGAAAGGGTTAAAGAGAGTGAAAGAGATGAAGAGAGAGGACGAAGAAAGAAAAGGGAAGGGGCAGTAGCAAAGGAGGGGGAGGAGGGAGGAGGGAGGAGGGAGAAGCAAGGGGGAGGAGAGGGTCGGTTGCACGTGACAAGTGATAGCCGCTGACTGGTGCCGATGCACGGGCGACTGCGGATCGTCAGGGTTTTTAAAAGGACGCACAAAGTGATGATGCGTAAGAAGATCCGATGGTGATGATGGTGATGATGATGATAGTAGTGACAAGCGGAAGAGCTAGAGGGCGGCAGGTGGGAAGAGGAGAGGGGAGGGGGGAAGGGGGGGGAGGGGAGGAGGTGAGACAAGGAGGAAGAGAGAACGTGACATGCAGGTGGATTGCGAAGAGAGGAAATGGCAGAATAAGTGATGATTATTGGGAGAAAAGCGGAAACAGATTGCAGCGGTTGAGAGAAAAGGGCGAAGTGGAACGAGCAAGAAAGGCATAACTAAGTGCATATTCAAACCGACAGAAATTAAGAGATCAGACATCTGCTAGTCGGAGTGACAGAGAAAAGGCGAAGGCAAGTGGATTTGGTTGTTTACTTCGGATTAAAAGAGAGAAAGAGAGGGGGGTGGGAGTGAGGGGGTGTAAAAGCAGGGAAAGTTGAAACAAAGGATATGGCAAATGAAAGAGAGAGAG
>NW_028234409.1:47266376-47274861 GCF_977035675.1 Penaeus japonicus
ATCTGTGTATCTTCTTTGTTTTAAATTCGTTTGTATCTAAACCCCTTTGATGGCTCGTACATGACTGAAATAGCCAAGGACCCTCTTGTAGCACTGTGTGTCGCTCGCAATACAAAGGTAGTGTGTACCGATCGTGTTCAGCAGTTCGAAGCAGTTAAGGAAGCAGATTTAGCTCTTATTTTACACACTTACACACACGCGCGCACACACACACACACAAACTCACACGCTCGCACACGCACTCACACACACACACATACACACACACAAACAAACAAACAAACACACGCGGACACAACCACACGAATACACACATGCTCACCTATAGAAAATAAAATATGATGACACATTATGTATGGATGCTCAAGTTAAGCAAAAAGAAAGAAAAAAAAGGGATCCGCGTTATACAAAAATTCGGGAAAACTAAAAAGGTCTACATTTCCTCCGGTAAAAAAAATCTAAAATATGCACCTTTATTCTACCTATGTGACAACTACAGAAAATGTTATCGGTTTTTGATATTTGTGATACTTGAGTGGTATTTTTGAGGGACCCTTTTACGGGCGATGAGCAGGAAAAATTTTTTTCCATATCTATTAATCTTCTTATATCTGCTATATATATATACCAGGTGTCTATATATTTTATATATTTATTATATATTAAATATATATATATAATTTTAAATTTATATATATATGTGTGTGGTGTTTTGTTTTATGTTATTATTTATATATTATAAAATATATTAAAAATATATTATATATAAAAATAAAATTACATATACAACACCAACCCCAAAAACCACACACACCAAAACCCAAACACAACACAAAAACCCTAAATATTAAATATATAAAAATATATATATATAAAAATTATTATTTAATACAAAATTTTTTAAAAAATTTATAAATTATATATAAAAATTTATATAAAAAAATTTATATATAAATAAAAAATATTTTAATATACATATAAAAAAACCACACAATTATATAATATTATAAATTATATATAAAAAATATATATTTTTATAAATTTATTATATAGTAACAACCACCACCACACACACACACCAACAACTTATATATTATAAAATTTTATATATAAAATTATTTTTAAAAATATATATATACATTATTTATGTTTATAAAAATACATATATATTTATATTTTTAAATATATATAAATAATTATATAAAAATATAAAATTTACAATAATGTATATTTATTATATATATAAATATTATATATATTATATATATTAAATTTAATATAATAAAATTATATATATAAAAATTTATTAATTATATATATTTTTAAATTTAAAAAAACAAAACACACACACAAACACCACAACACACCACACACAAAAAATATATATAAAATTTTAAAAATAAAATAAATATATAAATATATATATATTATATTAAATGTATAAATATATTAAATTAAATATATTATATATATTTAATATGATTTTTAAACATCAAAAATTTAGAGAGATAGTTTAGAATATAGTATAAAAAATACATATAATAAATATAAAATTTTTTAAAATATATATATATTATATTAAAAAAATAATATATGATTTTGGGTGAATGATAGTATATAATATATATAATATATAATATATTTATAAATATATATATTAAATTTTTATGTATATATATGTATTAAATTATGTAAAATATTTTTTTTAAAAAACCCCAACCACACACTACCACACCACACCACCCACAACAAATTTTTATATATATAATATAAAATATATTTTAAATAAATATATATTATATAAAGATATATGAATTGTTTTTAAAATAAATTAAATATATATTTAAATTAACTATTTAAATCATTTAATAAAACCCCAAAAACCCCACCCATATAATATAATAATATAATAAAAATATATAAATATTATTAAATTAAATTTTTATATGTATCATTTTTGTATAAATATATTTTATATAATATTAAAAATATATTATATATATAAATATAAACCCACCCCAAAAACCCCCAAAAAATATATATAATATTATTATTATATAAAAAATTATAAAATATATATATACAAAACACACCCCCACAAACATACAAACGCGTATGTACAGCAACCCGTACCCCGGAGACTCCCCCCAGAGAATGAACACCTCGCAACGCAAGCGGATACCCAAAGGGGCCAGGGAAAAAGTGAGGGACCCTTTTCACCCTCCCCAACACAGCTGAAATCCCTTTGGGTGTTTCCTCCCATTGAGTAGGGGTTGGCGTGAGCAAAAACGCCATTTTGATCCTTTGTGGGGATTCCACCTCGGTGCTAAGAGAACGTGACAGAATTTTAAAAAAAAGAAAAAAAAAGGGGGGGAAAAAAAAGAAAAGGAAAAGTTTTTTGGGCCCAAAGCTAAAAAAAAACAAAGTACAAAAGATCCCAAAAAAGGGTCCTGAGGGGCGCGAGTGTGACCGGTGGATATTCCTAAAAACGGGGGAAAAACAGAAAAAAGGGGACCCCTTTACGGGCCTTACGTAAAAAGCTATCCGATTTCTCCACAAAAAAATATGAATAAGGGCTATGAACGTTAAAAAATACCGAAATAAATTTTTCTAAGCAAAAGGCCAAAGCTAAAGAAGCCCCGATAATGGTGAAAAAGATAAAACAAAAAAAAAAAAATATCCCGGCTGTACCAAACACAAAGTACCTTTCCCCCAATACAAAAAATATAAAAGTAATCTATAAAATAAATTTTATATATAACTATATATATATATATTATATTTAAAAGTAAAATATATAATATAAAAATATAATATATTATAAAATTATATTTATATATATATATATCTGATATATATATCTATATATATAATATAATATATATTATATATATAAAAATGGTTTTTTAAAATATTATTTTAAAATATAATATAAAAAATAAATACCATACTAAATAAAAAAATAAAAATATTAATATTATAATTAAAATATTATATATTATTATATTTTCACAACATACTTATAATATATAAAATATATATATATAAAATTATATTATATAATAAATAATATATTATATGTATATATACTTTAAAAATTTTAATTTATATAATTATAAATATATAAATAAAATATATAAATTATTATTCACCACAAACAGAAAATTATAAATATATAATCTTTTTATATATATTAATATATATTTATATATATAATATACACCATATACAATATATTGTTACACACCCCACACACACAAAACTATATATATATATTATATATATATATATATATAATAAATATTATATGTATATATTTATATACTATTTAATATATATATGTATCACAAAACACACAACCCCACACACACACACACACAAAAAATTTTAAAAATTAAAATATAAATAAAAATATATATATTATATAAATAATATATAAATATATAATGTGTGTGTGTGATGTGTGTGTTAAAAAAAAATATATCAATATATATATAAATATATATATTATATATAAAATATTTAATAAATATATATAAAATGTTTGGTGTGTGAAATGTATATATTAAATATATAAATTTTTAAAATAATTTTAAAATAATATAAAATATAATATATAAAATATATACATAATAAATATATATGTAGATCCCTATATATATAATAAAAATATATATATATATATAAAATATATATTATATTATTATATATATGTATGTATAATGTAGTATATTATAACTATAATTTTATATATTATATATTATTATATATATATTTTATATGTAAAATATTATAAAAATAAATACATTAATATAAAATATTTTATATTTCTTAATTAAAATATTATATTAATATAATTGTCATTAATTATATATTTTAAAAATCTAAATATATTTTATATTAAATATATAAAATAAAAAAATTTAAAAACCAATATAATATATTAAATAAATATATATAATAAAATATATAAATAATTTTTTAAATATATATATCTATAAATCTTATATCAAAATCTATTTTCCCCTTCTCTCTCTATATATTATATATTATAAAAAATATATATATATTATTTTATATTATCTAAATATAGGGACTTCAAAGTGAGAAACCAGTTGCTAACAATTATGCCCACGCCCCCCAAAAAAGGAATTTAAACCAGGTCCCAAATTTGCCCCAAAGAAAGTTCCCAATTAGTCATAACTAGGCAGTGAAGCGAGGTTTTACCGACAATCCATGTGACACCGGGGTGAATGAATTAGAAATTCAAGACAAAAGTCGTGTGAAAAACGGAAGAATGCAGCAAAGCTTTTATCGAAATACAAATGGGTCCTGCCCGTGACTGCAAATTTTCCCTCTTTTACACACACCACACACACACACACCCACACACACACACCACACAACATTTTAAAATTATATATTAATATAAAAAATATATATATTTTATCTATATATAAATTATATATACATATATATATGTTGTATATATATATACATATATTATATATAGATATATATATATATTATAAAAATATAAAAATATTTTTAGTAGTATAATAATAATACTTATATAAAATAAAATATAAATAAAATATATATATTATATAAATATAAAAATAAATTATTTATAAACATGTATATTATTTTATATAAAAACTAATATAAAAATATTATATAAAAATTTTTATATATTAAAAATATAAAAATATTATGTTTAATATTATCATAATATATAAATATATATATAAAATTAATAAATATAACAATATTTATTATATAAATATCTAATAAAAAAATATATTATATATATAATTAAAATTTCCTAAATATAATTAAATATATTAAATATAGTATAAAAAAAATTTTATGTAATTATATATTTATATATATATTAAAAATTTATTATAATATATATAAATATATTATATAATATATGTATAAAAAATATTTATATCTTTTATATAATAAATATATATATATATACATATTATACTAAATTTTATATATTCATGTATATTAAAACATATATATATATTTATTATATATTTTTATCTATAAATTATATATATATATTATTATATATATATATTATAAAATATTATAAAAATATAACTAAATATATATATATAATATAAAAAATATATATTACAGTAACATATTATGTAATATAAAATATAAAAATATATAAAAAATATAAATATATTACATTATATATATATAAAAATATATATAAAAAAATTTTTACATATTATAAAAATAAATATTTATTGCATTTAAAAATTTAATTTATACATATATTAATATATAAATATATATATATATATAAAAATAAATAAAAAAGTAAAATATATATTTCAATAAATATAAAAATATATAAAATATATAAACAAATATTTAAAATACAAATATAATTAAAAAAAAATATATATATAAAATTATATATAATAAATTAAATATTAAAACTATTTATAAAAAATACATACATTTATATGATCTAAAACACACACACACACCCTAAATTTTAAATTATTATATAAATAAAATATATAAAAATATTTTTAAAAAAAATATATATATTAAATTTTTATATATTATATATCTATATATATATATAAAATATATTAAATATAAATATATTATTAAAAATTATATAAATATAATATAATATATATAAAAAACATATTATAATATTATATATATAAATATATTATAATATTAATATAACGAAATATATATATCATATATATATATTAATATAAAATATAAAAAAAATATATTATATTATAATATTAAAATATATATATATAAATTATAATAATATAAATTATATTATATTAATACATATATATATATAAAAATATATATTATATAAATATAATATATTTTAATAAAATACATCTTTATATTATTATATACTTATATAATTATTAATATATTTATATTATATATATATATAAAAAATTTTATATAATTACAAATACACGTATATTTTCCAAATATATTTTAAAAAAAATATTAAATATATATTTATATAAAAATATATATTTATATATAAATATATATATATATATATATTTTATTAAAACAAAATAATTTTATATATGTATATATATATATATATTATTTATATATATATATATATATAATAAAATATGTAAAATAAAAAAATATTATATATGTTTTAAATATATATTTATTATATATATATTAAATATATATATATATATAATATATATATGTATTTATTATATAAATACACATATAAAAGGCACACATATATCTACTACTTATCTGTTTTTTTATGGATTTTCAAAAATTTTTTTGTGATAAAATTAAAAAACATCAATATTTTCATAAAAGAATTTTAAGCAAAAACAAATCCCCATTAAAAAAAAAAAAGGTCGGTTATGGCTTTTTCCGTAAAGGATTGCTGTAAAAGCACATAAATAACACTACCCGTAAAAAAACGTCAGCAATGAATCGGTGCCCCCACTCGACGAATGAAAAGATTGTCCTTAATCAATCAAGGGTTTCCCCAAAACCCGGAAAGGTTTTGTCCGTTCGTTTCAAGCTGTCTTGTTATTAGGAATACCATTTCCCGAGGGTTTTTATGCTAAATTCATAAAGTTTTTATGGCACTGGACTTCCTTGAAGTTAGAGTATATTGTAAATTTTACATTATTTATTTATAAATATAATTATATAAATATTATAAAATATATATATTATACATATATATGGTATGTATATTAAGTAAAAATTTATAAAAAAGTTACATATATATAAATATATATATATATATATATATAAATATATATTATATAAAAAAAATATATTATCTATTTATTATTTAAAATTATTATATAATAAAAATTATAAAATAAAAATTATATATTTATTATATATAATTAAAAAATTTATATATTTTCTCCCCCGTTTCAAAACTTAGAGAAACAAATGAAGCTGCTCTTTCCCCCAGCCACACCAAAATCCAGTAAAAACTTCTTTTTTTATATTGGTTTTTTGGGGCATGATAAAAAACCCTTTTTATGTTTCTTCTAAATAAAATCTTCCATTTTAATATTTAATTTCTTTAAAAAGTTATATACTGGTAGAAAATTAAAGAAAATTTTGAAATTTTAATAAAAAAATTTTCTTCCCTTTTCATATTTGTAAAACAAAATGTTGGGGAAATCCTTTCTAAATTTTTCATTTGGGCCCTTTTTTTTGAATAATTTTAAATGATTGCAAAATATTTTTCGCGATTTTTTCCATGATTTTTATGACTTTTTCCCTTTTTACAAAGGAAAAAATTTTTTTTCAATATCTTTGAAAATAATCAAAATTTCCACGCCAATTAAAAACTTCATTAAAATTTTCATGGTTTCTTTTTTGAGTTAAGAATATGTTGAATAAAGACCACTGGATTTGAATTTTCCTTACAAATAATGAAATCTACAAAAAATTTCTTACCCCCAAAAAATAATACCGTTTAACGAGAAAACGTTGCTATTTATAAAATCTCCCCAAAAAAATAATCCCCCCCAACCCCCAACGTTATGCTTTACATTTCGGAAAGAGCAGTGGATGCAGCAAGAAAACGTCCCAAAAGCATTGTGGGTAAACAAAAAAAGGCCTCAAAAAATGAGACCCGAGTTTTCTTTTCAGTAAAAGGCAGTTTAGGTAAAGGGTTCATTGATAAAATGAAACTTTTGATTGTCTTGTCGTAGCAGTTGTTTCTTTTTTCCTTTAATTGGGTTGGGAAAAAGAGGTAGCTTTATTTTTAATTTTTTAATCATCGTATCTGAAAGTATGCGAGTAAAGGACAACCCCCCGCCACACTACCACCCAGCTCCCTTCTCCTCCCACTCAATATCTCCCCTCCTCCCACTTTCCCAAAACCACACTCTCTCACTTCCTCACACACACCCACCACCCACCACACCACCCACCCCCATCGTTCCCCCATCAAAGCAACGGAAGAAAAAGGGAATATCTACCATTTTGCAATCCACATCCTTCCACCTCCCTGTTCTCCGGTCTCTTCCTTTTCTGCCTTCCCGGGGATGGAGGCAGCTTTACAAAAAAAACTAAGGATATTTGCATTTTAACGCTGAAGGGTTTTTTAGGCGAGTGATTTACGCCACCCCTTTGGGATTAAACGCTCAGTCCCCTTTGGGTTAATACGTCAGTTTTTCGTCGGAAATATATCAACACGTAGTGATTCTTAGGTAGATTGGAAGATATGCACATGTTTATAATTGTATATATGTATATTACATAATATTTATAAATAAATATATATATTTTTAAATTATTATTTATGTAAAAAATTTAAAAATATTATATTATATATTTAAAATAATATTATATAATATAATTTTAAATTATGTATACATTATTATTCTATATATTATATTATATATATAAAATTTTCTATATATATTTCAATTTTTTTATAATTATATATATATAAAAATAT
>NW_028234409.1:47286510-47296888 GCF_977035675.1 Penaeus japonicus
TTAAGTAAAAACATACCCCCCATAAAATAAAAAAAAACTGAAAATACATTTGGGGCCCCTTTGTTTTAAAAAACGTGATTTTGTTTTTTAAAGGATTTTAAAATGAGAAAAAAAAGGTGCCTAAAAAAAAGTCCATTTACACTTTTAAAAAAAATGCCAAAAAAAATTTTAAATTACATTTTGGACCCATTTGAAAATAAAAACGGATTATATTTTAATTTCGCTTTTTTTCGTTATATTAAAGGATTTAGCAATTGGAGAAAAAAGGTGACTAAGAAAAAAGGACAGTAATATTACGCCCTTTAAAAATTCCCAAAAAAAATGTTTAAAAATACCTTTTGAGCCATTCGAAAAGGGAAACGGATTAATTTAAACTGGTGATTTTGTTATATTAAAGGATTTACCCAATTAAAAAAAAAAAAGGGCCCCACAAAAAAAAGTCATTTTTACGACCCAAAAAATAGCCAAAAAAGGCTTAAATAAACCCCTTAAAGGGCCAAATTCTGATAATAAAGTTTCAAGTTAAAGCACTGATTTTTTAGGGATCAAAGGTTAAGCAATTGAGAAAAAAAAAAGGTGCACTAAAAAAAAAAAAAAAGGGATAGTAACAAAAACGTTTGAAAATAGCCAAAAAGTTAAAAATTTACACGTTTGGGCATTTGAAAAGGGAAACGGATTATAGTTAAATGCGCTGATTTCGGTATTTTTTAAAGGTTTAGCAATTGAGGAAAAGTGCACTAAAAAAAAGGTTACGCAATTTATAGGCCCCTGAAAATAGTTAAAAATGCTTAAGAAAATCGTTGCCCCCTTCGTTTAATGAAAGAATTATATTTAAATGCGCTGATTTTTGTTTTTTTTTAAAGGATTAAGAAATTGGAAAAAAAAGTGCACTAAAGAAGAAATAAAATAGTACGCCCCTGAAAATCCCAAAAATGTTAAAAAAACCCTTTTTCACCCATTTTTGGATAATGACGGGTTATATTTAAAAATGCGTTGTTTTTCGCTATATTAAAGGTTTTAGAAATTGAGAGAATAAAGGGGAAAAAAAAATGACAGTAATTATACGACCTAAAAATTTGAAAAAAAAATGTTTTTAAAAATTTGATAAAAAAAGGGGATTTACTTAAATGCATTGATTTTCTTTAAATTTTAAAAAGGAAATTTGCTTTAGAGAGAAAAAGGTGACTAAAAAAAAATAAAACCAAAATTCGCCCTGAATATCCCAAAAAATTTCTTAAAATAAAACTTTTGGGGGCCTTTTCTGTTAAATAAAACGTATTTTAGTGAAATGGGTGTTTTTCGTTATTTTAAAGGATTTAGAAAATTGAGAAAAAAAAGGGTTGCACTAAAAAATGACAGTAATATTTTACGACCTGAAAATAAAAAAAAATGAAAAAAAAATTGACCCATTTGTTAAAAAAACGGATTTTTTGAAAAATGCGTGATTTCCCTTATTTTTAAAAGGGTTTTTACCCAATAGAAAAAGGGGGTAAAGGTGCACAAAAAAACCCTGTAATTTTTACGCCCCGGGAAAAAGCCAAAAATGTTTTAAAATAAAGTTTGAGCCATTTGTTTAATTTGAAAGGATTATATTTTTTAAAAATGCCCGATTTTGGGTTTTATTAAAGGTTTGCATTTGAGAAAAAAAATTGTGAACTAGATAAAAAAAATCCCGCCCCTAAAATTTACCCAAAAAATGTTTGGGAATTAAACTTTTAAAGGCGATTTTTGTTTAAAAACCCCCGGTTTATATTTAAAATGTGTGATTTTCGTTATATTAAAAGATTTAGGATTGAAGAAAAAAAGGGCATTTGAAAAAAAAATTGGCATATATATGCCCCTGAAAATAGCCAGAAAAGCTTAAAATACACGTTTAGCCATTTGAAAATGAAACGGATTTTAGTTAAAAATGTGATTTTCGTTTTATTATAGGGTTTAGAAATTGAGATTTAATTTTTAGGGACTCTAAAATTCGAAAAAAATGCTTAAAAACTGGTTTGAGACATTTTAATAAAAAAACGTTTATAGTTAAATGCGTGATTTTCGTTATTTTAAAGGTTTTAGAAAAATTGAGGAAAAAAAGTGCCCCAAAAAAAAATTTGCCCTAATATTGACCCTGAAAATACCCAAAATGTTTTTTAAATACACTTTTCCCACCCTTTGAAAATAAAAAGGTTTGGTTAAATGAAATTTGATTTTCGTTTTAGTAAGGGATTTAGCAATTGAGAGAAAAAAGGTGACTAAAAAATGAAAAAAATTATAGCCCCTGAAAATAGAAAAAAAGGGCAAAAAATCACTTTTAAACCCCCGTTTGATTTTAAAATGTTTGATAATGCGCTGATTTTCGTTGTAAAAAAATGATTTGGGAAATTGAGAGAAAAAAAGGGGCCCCTAGAAAAAAAAAGAAAATTACTATAAACGCCCGGGAAAATTGGGGAAAATGCTTAAAAAAAAGTTTGACCCATTATGAAAGGAAAGGGATTATATTTAAAATGGGTGAATTTCGTTATTTAAAGGTTTTGGGAAGGGGGGAGAAAAAGGGCCCCTAAAAAAGACATATATATGCCTTGAAATTTAGCAAAAAACCCCAAAAATACCTTTTGGGCCCAAATTTTGAAAATTAAACGGATTTTGGTTATAAAGTGATTTTTCGTTATTTTATGGGAATTTAGAAAATGAGAGAAAAAAGGTGATTAAAAAAAGGGACAAATATATACGCCCCAAAAAAAATCCCCAAAATGTTTTAAATTTTAATTTTGAGCCATTTGATAAAAAAAGGGTTATTTTTAAATGCGCTGTTATTTTTATAGAAAAAGGATTTGGGAAAATTGAAAAAAAAAAAAAAGGTGCCAAAAAAAAAAAGAAATATATACGACAAAAAATAGCCGAAAATGCTGATAATGAAGGAGATTCTAATTAAAATGCGCGGGTTTTTTTTGTTAAAGTAAAAGGTTTTAGCAATTGAGAAAAAAAAGGTGAAACAAAAAAAATGATAAGAAAACCGTTCCTGAAAATAGAAAAAAAGGAAAAAAAATTAAAATTTGACCCTTTTGTTTGATGGTTTTTTAAATCCCCTGTTTTCTTTATATTAAAGGATTTAGCAGTTGAGAGAAAAAAAGATGACACAAAAAAATGCAGTAAAAATCCCAAAAAAATACCCCAAAAATGCAAAAATTTACATGTTAGCGCTTTGATAAGAAAGGTTTAACATTAAATGAAGTTTTTTTTTTAAAAAAAAAGGAAAAAAAATTGCAAAAAAAAAGGGAAAAAAAAAAAAAAAAAACGCCCTGAAAAAAAAAAAAATGAAAAAAAATACACGTTAGCCCCCTTTTTTGTCAGGGAAACGGTTTTTACTTTAAAATCCCCCCTGATTTTTTTTATTAAAAAAATCAATTGCGGGGAAAAAGGGGGGCCAAGAAAAAAAAATCTCCTAAAAAAAAACCCAAAAAATTTGCTTAAAAACGTTGGAGCCTTCTGATAAAGGAAAGGATTCATTTAAAATTTCCATAATTTTGTTATTTAAAGGAAAAACCCTTTTCCCGGGAAAAAAGTGCTGTTGATGTTTAAAAAAAAAGAAAAAATTGTTTAAAAAATAAAACGTTAGAGCCTTTCTGAAAACAAAAGTTTACAGTAAATGACTGTTTTGTTATTTTAAAGGGAAAAAATAAATTTCCCGAGAAAAAAGGGGGGAAAGAAAAAAAATGACGATACTGAAAAAGTAAAAAAATTTTTTTAAAAATACACGTTGACCCCTTTTGAGCCAAAAATGTTTTAAAAAACACTTTAAAATTTTTCTTATAACAAAAACTGTTTTCCCCATTTAAAATTGCACTGAGTTTTGTTATATTAAAAAAAAAAACTATTGCGAAAAAAAAAGGTGCAAAAAAAAAAAAATTTGACATACTGAAAAAAAAGCCAAAAATTTAAAAATTCACGTTAGAGCATTTTGAAAACGAAAAGGTTTTAAAGGTTAAATTTGCATGTTTTTTGGTTAATTAAAAAAAAAATAAATTTGGCGGGGAAAAAAGGTTCGGGGAAAAAAAAAATGGGATCCGGAAAAAGACCAAAAAATGCTTAAAATACACTTTTGGCCTTTTGAAAAACAAAAACAGATTACATTTTAAAAAAGCATTTTTTTTTTGTTTTTTTAAAAGGAAAAATAAATTTGCAAAAAAAAAAAGGTCCCAAAAAAAAAATGCGTTCCTAAAAAAAACCCAAAAAATTTTAAAAACACTTTTGACCCTTTTGAAAACGAAAGGGGGATTAAAGTTAAAGCCAATTTTTTTTTTATTTAAAAGGAAAAATAAATTGGGGAAAAAAAAAGGTGCAAGAAAAAAAAAAGACGATCCTAAAAAAAAAAAAAAAAGTTTAAAAATACACGTTAGAGCCAATTGATAAAAAAGGAAATTACAGTTAAATGAAAGGTTTTTTTGTTTTTTTAAAAGGAAAAAATTTGGTTGGTGAAAAAAAAAAGGTGAAAGGGAAAAAAATGAGGGATACTAAAAAAAACCCAAAAAATGTTAAAAAAGGTTAGAGTTTTTTGGGAAACCCGAAACGGATTAAAAAAAAAATTTGATATTTTTGTTATTTAAAGGAAAACCCCCCTTTCCCGAAAAAAAAGGGGTCCCAAGAAAAAAAAAGGGACCGACCCTAAAAAAAAGCCAAAAATTTTAAAAAACACGTTAGACCCATTCTGAAAACGAAAGGGTTTAAATTTAAAATGCATGATTTTTGTTTTTAAAGGGAAAAAACCCGTTGCAGAAAAAAGGTCCCCAAAAAAAAAAAAAAATGCGCCCCCTAAAAAAAGGAAAAAATTTGAAAAATCCAGGGTTAAAGAAAATTTGATAACGAACGGAAATTTACTTTTTAAAAGCCTGTTTTTTTGTTATTTGGAAAAAAATCAATTGCGAAAAAAAAGGTGCAAGAAAAAAAAAAGGGGCGATTCTAAAAAAAAAGCCAAAATGTTTAAAATAAGTTGGGAAGAAAATTCTGATAACGAAAGGATTAAATTTAAGGAAATGATTTTTTGTTATATTAAAAAAAACCCAATTGGCGGAAAAAAAAATTTCAAAAAAAAAAAATGACGATCCTGAAAAAAAAAAAAAATGTTTAAAAATTTAAGTTAGACCCTTTTGATAACGAAAGGGATTAATTTAAAAACCCTTTGTTTTTTTTTATTTAAAGAAAAAAAAAATTGGAAAAAAAAGGTTTGCAAGAAAAAAAATTTGGACGACCTTAAAAAAAAAAGTAAAAAGGGTTAAATACACGTTAGACCCTTTTTGGTTAACGAAAGGATTCCATTTAAATGCAAGTTTTTGGGTTAAAAAAAGGGAAAAATCATTGGGGAAAAAAAGTGCAAAAAAAAAAAAATGACGATCCTGAAAAAAATTAAAAAGGGTTAAAAATAATTTTTTGAGATTTGTTCAAAAACGTGTTAGTGCGGGACCCCCATACTGTGGCGAATAGGGTAATACTTTGAATCCCAAAAATGCCCTCCGGGCCCTACATTTAAATTTAGGGTGCAGATATGGGAAATGAAGGGGGAATGGCTAAATGCCAAAGGGGTATAATATGGAGATATGGATGAGGGTTTATGCTTTAGAATTAGCCCGCTTGGCACGTCCCCCTTTCCCTTTGTTTGACCCCCCAGTTTAGTTAGGAACGTAAATTTTTTGGGGGGGGTTTAAAAATGTTTTGCAAGAGAGTGAAAGGGGAAAAAAATGGAGTGTGGGGGGATGTAATTTTGTGTTAATATGGTGTATGAAAGTGGTTTTGGGAGCGTGCGAACCCAGGCCGGGGGGTGGGTGTATGAATGTGGGAATGTATGAAAGAAAAAACCCGAACCCCAAAGTGTGAGTGAGGTTTAAAAAGTTTAGAGGGGTGGTGCTTTTAAACCCCAATGTGTGTACTAATTAAATTTTTTGGCGAGTTTCAGAGTTTAAACAATTTGTTGTGGAAACTTCAAAAATAGGTAAATTTGTAATCCTAAAAGTCCATTTATCTGAGGCCCACTTCAACTTCAGGTAAGTAGTGGTTTAAACCCTTTAAAAAAATGGAAAAAAAATTCCAGGTAAATAATTAAAATTTTTTGAGGAAGGGTTTTTTTTTAAAAATTTTTAAAAAATAGGGGAGGGGATAAACCCTTTGCTATTTACATATATTGGGTGAATAGATTTAATTTGATATTTTTTTTAACGATGGCCCAACCCCAATATTAACAAGATAGAGTTTTTATTAAATTTTAAATTGTTGTTTTTTATTTTTTTCTTTTTCCCGTTTCAGAAATTTTAAATTAAACTTTCTATTCGGTTTAAAAAATTTGATTTAACTCTTTAGAGGGGAAAACTGAAAAGATCTTTTCGTTTAAAATTCAAAATTCAGTTAATCTTTTTTTTGTTTTAAAGGGAAAGTTTTTTGTATCCTCCCTTTAGCCCCAAAATATCACAAGGGGAAACAAAAATTTTAAAAAGATTTAAAAAAGGAATTTTTACAAACTTTAAAAAAATAATCCTTCATCGGTATTTTAAAAAATAGATTTAGAAAAACTTCAAAAAGGTTTTAAATTTTGTTTTTTTATGTGCGGGAAAAACCGTATATTAAATAAAAGAAACAAAATTTCATCCCGTAAAAAAAAAGAACTTTATAAATTGGGGCCTTTGTCCCCGGAAAGTTCAATCTTAGCACCCTTTAAGGGTGGTGCATATTTAAATAGAAAAATGATGGTTTCAAACAGTTGCAAAGGGGCCCCTTTAAATAAAAATAAAAATAGATAAAAAAGCGAAACAAAAACAACTTAGAAAACGGGTTTAAAGTCGCCCCAAAAAAATTAATCTAAAAAAGGATTTGGAGGCGGAAAAACCCGGGGAAAGATTTCAGGCCCAAAATTCCCAAAGCTGAAAATAATTAATCAATAAATTTTATAATAATCAAGGGGGGGCAAAACAGTTTAAACAATGAAAAGAAACGAAATTTTTAGTTGAATAAAATAATGAAATATGGCCCAAAGGGGCGCCTCCATTGATGAACCACAATTTTATAGTTTTTTGGGAGGGAAATTTAGTCACGAATAAGTAAAAAAAGGCACTTTTTTTATGTTATAGGGCCGTTAATTTTGATCCCAAAAAACCCCATTTCCCGCCCTTAAATTTAAAAATTACACGCCCCAATAACTTACTGATTGCGGGACGGAGGAAAAATCAGCGGGGAAATTTTTAGAGAAGAAAAGAGCTTTTGAAAGACAAGGTTTTGAACAAGGGGGAAAAGTGGGTCCGGGGAAAGCTTGTTTGGGTTAAATTTGTTTTTGGATTATTGGTATCAACCCCGGGCAAACCCAAAGGTTTTAAGCCAAATGTTTCCCAATTTTATTTGACCCAATTAAATAAGGTCATAAATTTTGGTCCCCTTTAGAAAAGTGTTTTTCTTTTTGGGGAAAATTTTTTTCTTTAATTTGATAATAAATTTGTTTTATTATATTCATTTTTTTAATTTGTAATTTTTTTTTTAAATCCCCGTTGTTTTTGATGGTTTTTTTTTTGTAATGAGTCGGGATGTGGCTTATTGTCAAATTTTATTGAAAATTGGGCCCAAACATTTTTGGGGGGAAAATTTTTCCCTTTTAGGGAGTGAGGTGGGTTTGTGTGTGGCATTGCCCCTTATTGGGGCCCAAAACCACCTCCTTTCTATTTTTCCTGGGGCTGGTCCAAAATTTTAATTTCTTCTTTGTTCTTGTTATGTAAAGTGAGGTGGTCCAATCAATTGCCAAGGAGATTGGGAAATTTTTTCTTTTATAAAAAAGACAAACCCTGAGATCTGTGCGGACAATTTTCAGGCTCCAGAAATTTAGTGGGGCCCGGTGTTTTTCAGCGGTTCAAAAACCAGGATCCCCGTGTCCCGGTCCCCTAAACAGTTTGATTGATTTTTGGATATGCAAATTTTCGAAAGATATTACCCCGTAATTTTTTAAAAGGTGGTTTTGGGGGATTTAATGGCTTTAAATTTAATTAAAAAGAGTCTGAAAAAAGACTTTCTATGTTTTGGGGCGTCTTAAGGCAAAATTTAAAGCTTTTCAAATTTCAAAAAAATTTGGCAAGGGAAAAATCGGTATGATTCGGCAATGAAATTCAAGAATTCGTCGAAACCTCCCCCGCTCCCCCCCCCTCGTTGTCTTGGAACCCCTCGGAAAAAAAAGAAAAAAAAGGGAAAAATTTTTTTAATTTTGGATTCCCCTGAACCCCTTTGGGACCACCTCCCCACAAAGTGGTTTGGTGATGGAAACCGTCTACAACGGGTTTTTGGAAAAAATTGGGGGGTCTCCCCCGGTGCTATATTTGATGAAAAGGGTACCCATTGGGGAGGGATTTTACCCACTTTATCTGTGAGGGGCATGGGTCTATTGCCGAGGGGTTCCCCCCGTTGGGGGCCAAATGCAGGAAAACATCCCGTTGGGATTGGGTTTGGGGCCCAAAAAAAAAAGGGCAAAAAAGTTAAAAAAACGTTAGAGCCTTTGATAACAAAAGGATTTTAGTTAAAAAGCATGATTTTTGTTATAAATTTAAAAGGGAAAAAACAAATTTCGAGAAAAAAGGGGCAAGAAAAAAAATGACGAACCCGAAAAAAAAAAACAAAAATGCTTAAAATAACGTTAGAGCCTTCTGTAACGAAAAAGGTTTCCCGTTTTAAAAGCATTGATTTTTTTATAATAAAGGAAAAAACAATTGCGGAAAAAAAGGGGGAAGAGAAAAAATGGGCCCATCCCGGGAAAAAAAACCCAAAAATCTTTAAAAAACCCCTTAAGGCCTTTTGATAACGAAAAGGTTACCCGTTAAAAAAAATTTATTTTTGTTTTTATTAAAAAGAAAATTTAATTGCGAGGAAAAAAAAGGGCAAAAAAAAAAATGACGATCCTGAAAAAAAACCAAAAAATCTTAAAAAAAACCCTTTTAAATCCTTTTTTGAAACGAAAGGATTACCCGTTAAAGGACCTGAAAAATTTTTAAAATTAAAGGAAAAAAACAATTTCGAAAAAAAGGGCAAGAAAAAAAAACCCCCTCCGGAAAAAAAAACCCAAAAAAGCTTTAAAATTACCGTTTGGTCTTTTTAAAACGAAACGGATTACCGTTAAAAAGCATGATTTTTGTTATATTAAAAGGAAAAAAACAATTGCGAGAAAAAAGGTTCAAGAAAAAAAAAGCGATTTTGAAAAAAAAAACCCAAAAAAACTTTAAAAAAAAAGTTAGAGCTTTTGTTAAAAGAAAGGATTACAGTTAAAGGCCATGATTTTTGTTTTAATTTAAAAGGAAAAAAAAACAATTGCGAGAAAAAAAAGGCAAGAAAAAAAAAAGCGATCCTGAAAAAAAAAAAAAAATTTTAAAATTACGTTGAGCCCTTTTATAACAAAAAAATTACGTTAAATTTTTTGTTTTTTTTTATTAAAGGAAAAAACATTGCGGGGAAAAAAAGGGGCAAGGGAAAAAAAAAAAGACGACCTGAAAAAAAAAACCCAAAAATTTTAAAAAACACGTTAGGGGGCCTTTTTTGATAACAAACGGGTTACAGTTAAATGCATTAATTTTTTTTATATTAACAGGGAAAAAACAATTTTCCAGAAAAAAAGTGCAAGAAAAAAAAAAAGACGCTCCCGAAAAAAAAAAACCAAAAATTTTAAAACACGTTAGGGGCCCCTGTTTAAAGAAAAAGGATTACAGTTAAATCATGAATTTTTTTTAAAATTAAAGGAAAAATCAATTTGGGGGAAAAAAGGTGCAAAAAAAAAAAAAACGATCCCGAAAAAAAACCCAAAAAGCTTAAAATACCGTTTGAGCATTTTTGGAAACCCAAAAAGGATTAAATTAAAAGCAGGGTTTTTGTTTTATTAAAAAGGGAAAAAACAATTGCGAGGAAAAAAAATGCAAAAAAAAAAATGACGATCCCGAAAAAAAAGCCAAAAAAAGTT
The DNA here is from genome assembly GCF_977035675.1 of Penaeus japonicus. Classification (NCBI taxonomy): domain Eukaryota; kingdom Metazoa; phylum Arthropoda; class Malacostraca; order Decapoda; family Penaeidae; genus Penaeus; species Penaeus japonicus. The sequence continues at coordinate 47,296,463 of NW_028234409.1, forward strand.
AAAATAACGTTTTTGGCCTTTTGATTTAAAGAAACGGATTACAGTTAAATGCACTGATTTATTTTTATTTTTAAAGGGAAAAAAAAATTGGAAAAAAAAAGGGTAAGAAAAAAAATGCCGATCCCGAAAAAAAAACCCAAAAAAAATTAAAAAAAACGTTAGGGGCCCTTTCTGAAAAAAGAAAAGGTTTAAAAGTTAAATTTCCTGAAAATTTTTTTTTTTATTAAAGGAAAAAAAAATTGGGGAAAAAAAGGGGGCAGAAAAAAAAAAAGAAGGGTCTTAAAAAAAAACAAAAAATGTTAAAATACACGTTAAAAAGCCCTTTTCCGATAAAAAAAAGGGGTTTCAGTTAAATGCATGTTTTTGTTATAAATTTTAAAAGGAAAAAAACCCAAATTTCGAGAAAAAAGGGCAAGGGAAAAAAAA
>NW_028234409.1:47296988-47302659 GCF_977035675.1 Penaeus japonicus
AAAAATGACGATCCAAAAAAAAATCCCAAAAATGTTTAAAATACACTTTGGGGCCCCCTTCTGCCCCCCGAAAAAAGTTTACTTTCAATGCATGATTTTTGCTATTTTAAAAGGGGGAAAAAATAAAACAATTGGGAGGAAAAAAGGTGCAAGAAAAAAAAATGACGATCCTGAAAAAAACCCAAAAAGCTTTAAAAATCCCGTTAAAACCAAATTTGAAAACGAAAGGGAAATTACAGTTCAAGCACTGATTTTTGCAATTTTAAAGGAAAAACCATTGCGGGGAAAAAAGGGTGAAAAAAAAAAAAAAATGAGACCCTAAAAAAAAATCCCAAAAATGTTTTAAATACACGTTAGAGCCATTTGGAACAAAAGGTTACGTTCAATGCACTGTTTTTGTTTTTAAAAGGGAAAAATCAATTGAAAAAGAAAAAAGGTGAAAGGAAAAAAAAATGAGGGATCCTAAAAAAATTTCCCCAAAAATCCCTTAAAAATACCCCGTTAGAGCCATTTGATAACGAAAGGATTACAGTTAAAAGCATGTTTTTTGCTTATTAAAGGAAAAATCAATTCCCGAAAAAAAAGGTGCAAGAAAAAAAGACGATCCTAAAAAAATGAAAAAAATGTTTAAAAATTTACACGTTAGAGCCATTCTGATAACGAAACGGATTACTTAAATACACTGTTTTTTATTATTTTAAACTAAAAAATAAATTTCCCGAAAAAAAGGTGCAAGAAAAAAAAAAACGATCCAAAAAAAAATCCCCAAAAAAAAATTCTTAAATCCACGTTAGAGCCATTCGGGTAACAAAAAAGGGGATTAGTGTTCAATGCACTGATTTTTGCTATTTTAAAGGGAAAAAACCAATTGCGAAAAAAAGGTCCCAAAAAAAAAAAAATGATCCTAAAAAAATTCCCAAAAATGTTAAAAAATACAGGTTGGGAGCCATTCTGATAACGAAACGGTTTAAATTTTCAATGCACGGGTTTTTTGCTTATTAAAGGAAAAATCAATTGCGAGAAAAAAGGTGCAAGAAAAAAAAAAATGACGCCTCTGAAAAAATCCCAAAAAAATTCTTAAAAAAACAGTTGGGCCCCCTTTTGATAACGAAAGGGGATTACATTTTAAAACATTTTTTTTTTCTATTTTAAAAGGGAAAAAATCAATGGCGAGAAAAAAGGGTAAGAAAAAAATGACGTTTGAAAAAAACAAAAATGCTTAAAATCAGGGTTAGAGCCATTTGATAACGAAAACGGATTAAAGTTAAATTGCACGGGATTTTTTAAATTTTAAAAGGAAAAAATGAATTCCCGAGAAAAAAGGTTTGCGAAAAAAAAAAAAGGGCCCCTGAAAAAATGCCAAAAATGTTTAAAAAATCCCTTTTGACCCCTTCTGATAACGAAACGGATTACATTTTTTCAATGCATGATTTTTTTTTTTTTTTAAAAGGGAAAACAATTGAGAGAAAAAAGGTTGGAAAAAAAAAAAAAAATGCCCCGATCCTAAAAAAAATGCCAAAAAATGTTTAAAAATAAAACTTAGAGCCATTCTGAAAACAAAACAAATTCCCAGTTCAATGCACTGTTTTTTGCTAAAATTAAAAGGAAAAATCAATTGCGAAAAAAAAAGGTAAAGAAAAAAAAAAGGGGCCTATCCGAAAAAACCCCAAAAAGCTTAAAATCCCCTTTAGAGCCATTTCATAACGAAAAAATATCATTTCAATGCACTGATTTTTGTTATATTAAAAGGAAAAATAAATTGCGAGAAAAAAGGTTCAAAAAAAAAAAAGACGTCCTGAAAAAAGCCAAAAATGCTTAAAATACACTTTAGAGCCATTTTTATAACAAAATTTGGGTTTTCCCAGTTAAATGCACTGATTTTTGCAAATTTTAAAGGGGAAAAATCAATAAATAGAAAAAAGGTGCAAAAAAAAAAAAAATAAACGATCCGGGAAAAAAATCCCAAAAATTTTTAAAATAAACGTTAGAGCCATTCGAAAACAAAAAGGTTTACATTTAAATTTACACTGTTTTTTTCTATAAAAAAGGAAAAAAAAATGGCGAAAAAAAAGGGGAAAAAAAAAAAAAAATGCCGACCCTAAAAAAAAAAAAAATGTTTTAAAAAACGTTAGAGCCATTCTGAAAACAAAACGGATTATAGTTAATGCATGATTTTTATTTTTTAAAGGGAAAATGAATTGCGAAAAAAAAGGTGCGAGAAAAAAAAATGACGCCCTAAAAAAAAATGCCAAAAATGTTTAAAAATTACAGGGTTAAAAGGCCATTTGAAAACAAAAGGGGATTACAGTTCAATGAAACTGATTTTTTTTTATTTTAAAAGGGAAAAAAAATCAATTGGGGAAAAAAAAAGGTGAAAGAAAAAAAAATGACGACCCTAAAAAAAATTGCCAAAAAATGTTAAAATACACTTAGACCCATTTTTGATAAAAAACAAATTACAGTTAATGCATGTTTTTTTTTTTAAAAAAAGGAAAAATAAATTTCCCCAAAAAAAGGTAAAAGGGAAAAAAGAAATGCCCTTTTCCTAAAAAAAGCCAAAAATGCTTAAAATACACGTTAGGCTTTCCCTCTAACGAAACGATTTACGGGGTTCAATGCACTGTTTTTTGGTTATTTTAAAGGAAAAAATCAATTGCGAAAAAAAAAGGTTTGCAAGAAAAAAAAAGACGATCCTAAAAAAAATCCCAAAAAAAATGTTTAAAAAATTTACACGTTAGAGCCATTCGGGAAAACGAAAATGGATTCCCGTTAAATGCACGGAATTTTTTGCTATATTAAAGGGAAAAATCAAAAAATAGAAAAAAGGTGCAAAAAAAAAAAAAAAATGACCAACCCTGAAAAAATCCCAAAAAATGTTTAAAAAATACACGTTAGGGGCCATTCTGATAACGAAAGGGAATTAATTTCAATCCCACGTTTTTTTGCTATTTTAAAAGGGAAAAAAATCATTTGCAGAAAAAAGGTCCCAAGAAAAAAAACGATCTTAAAAAAATTGAAAAAAATGTTTAAAAATTACACGTTAGAGCCATTTGATAACAAAAAGGGAAATTCAGTTAAAGCACAAAAAAAACGGTTTACTTTCAATGCAGCAAAAATCAGTACTTTGATTCGTTTTCAAAATGGTCTAACGTGTTTTTTAAAAGCATTTTTGGTTTTTTTTCGGATTTTCTTTTTTTTTTTTTCTTGCACCTTTTTTCTCGCAATTGATTTTTTTTCCTTTTTAATATAAGAAAATCAGGGCATTAAACTTTTAATCCGTTTCTTTATCCAATAGCTCAAACTTTTGTATTTTAAGCATTTTTTGGCTTTTTTAAAAAATCTTTCATTTTTTTTTCCCTCCACCTTTTTTCTCGCAATTGTTTTTTCCCTTTTAAAAATAGCAAAAATCAGTGCTTTGGGAATTTTAAATCCGTTTCTTTTATAAGAATGGATCTTACGGGGTTTTTTAAGCTTTTTTTCTTTTTCGTCATTTTTTTTTCTTGCACTTTTTTTTCCCCAAATTGATTTTTCCCTTTTAAATAAAGCAAAAAACAGGGGCATTGAACTGAAAACCCTTTTTCTTTATCAGAAGGGCCCTTTAAGGGTTTTTTAAGGGCATTTTTTGGCATTTTTTCAGGACCCGCCCTTTTTTTTTTCTTGCACCTTTTTTCTCGCAATGATTTTTTTTAAAATTAAAAGAAAAAATCATTTGAAATTAAAACTTTTATCCTTTTCGTTATAAGAAGGCTCTAACGTTTTTTTTTTAAGCTTTTTTTTAGAAATTTTTTCAGGTCGTCTTTTTATTTTCTTAAAACCTTTTTTCTCGAAATTGTTTTTCTTTAATTTTAGAAAAAATCAGGCATTGAACTGAAATCCGTTTCGTTATCAAAAGGCCCCCAAACGTGTTTTTTAAGCATTTTTTGGCCCATTTTTTTAGGATCGTCTTTTTTTTTTTTGCACGTTTTTCTCGCAATTGATTTTTTTTTAAAATAAAAAAAAAACCCGGGAAATTGAACTTTTAACCCCGTTTCGTTATCAGAATGGCTTTTTAACGTGTATTTTAAGCTTTTTTGGGCATTTTTTCAGGATGGGTCATTTTTTTTTTTTGGCCCCTTTTTTTCTCGCAATTGTTTTTCCCTTTAATATACAAAAAAAACAGTGCATTAAAAACGGAAATTTCCCGTTTCTTTTTCCAGAATGGCTCAAACGTGTTTTTTTAAAAGTTTTTTTGGATTTTTTCGGTCGTCATTTTTTTTTTTTCTTTCCCCTTTTTTTTCTCGAATTGATTTTTCCTTTAATAAAAGCAAAAATCAGTCCCATTAAACTGTAATCCGTTTCGTTATCGGGAATGGCTCTAACGTGTTTTAAAAAGGTTTTTGGGCCTTTTTTAAGGATCGCCCATTTTTTTTTCTTGCCCCTTTTTTTCTGAAATTTAAATTTTTTCCAAAATTTATAGAAAAAAATCAGTGCTTAAAAACTGAAATTTCCGTTTCTTTTTCAGAATGGCTTAACGTGTATTTTAAGCTTTTTTGGGCATTTTTTCAGGATCGTCATTTTTTTTTCTTGCCCTTTTTTTCCCGCAATTGATTTTTCCTTTTAAAATTATACCCCAAAAACAGTGCATGGAACTGTAATCCGTTTGGGTTTTTCAAAAATAGTTTAAACCCTGATTTTAAGAAATTTTTGGGCATTTTTTCGGGAAATCGTAAATTTTTTTCTTGCCCCTTTTTTTTCGCAATTGTTTTTTAAAATAATATAGAAATTTAATCAGTGCTTTGGGAATGAAACCCGTTTCGTTATATAATAAAAATCAGTGCATTAAAATTAAAATTTCCCTTTCTTTAATCAGAATGGTCTAACGTTTTATTTTAACCCCTTTTTTTTTTTTTTTCGGGAAACGTCATTTTTTTTTTTCTTCCCCTTTTTTTTCTCCCCTTTGTTTTTTCCCTTTTATAGAAAAAAATCAGTGAAATTGAACGAAACCCCGTTTTTTATGAAGGTTTAACGTGTATTTTAAAAATTTTTTTTTGGGCAAATCTTCAGGATGGGGGTCTTTTTTTTTTTCTTGCACCTTTTTTTCGCAATTGATCTTTCCCTTTAAATTTAAGCAAAAATCGTGCAGGGAACTTTTTAATCCGTTTCTTTTTCAAAAGGGCTCTAACGTTGTTTTTTAAACCTTTTGGGGCTTTTTTTCAGGATCGTCATTTTTTTTTTCTTGCCCCTTTTTTTCCCAATTGGTTTTCCCTTTTTTAATTAAAAGCAAAAATCAGTGCTTAAAACTGTAATCCTTTCGTTAAAAAAGGGCCTCAAACGTTTTTTTTTAAAGCATTTTTAGCTTTTTTTAAAGGTCGCCCTTTTTATTTTCTTAACCCTTTTTTCTCCCCAATTGGGTTTTTTTCCTTTAATTAGAAAAATAAGGGCTTGAACTGAAACCCTTTTCGTTATCAAAATGGCCTTTTTAACGTGTTTTTTTAAGCTTTTTTGGTTTTTTTTTAGGATCTTTCTTTTTTTTTTTTGGGCCGTTTTTTCGCAATTGTTTTTTCCCTTTTAAATTTAAAAAAAAACCCCGTGTTTGAATTTGTAACCCGTTTCTTTATCAGTGGCTCAAAAGTGTATTTTAAAGCATTTTTGGCTTTTTTTCCCGGAAATGGGTCATTTTTTTTCTTGCACC
>NW_028234409.1:47310259-47327080 GCF_977035675.1 Penaeus japonicus
TGGGAATTGATAATTGGCAATCAGGGACGGACTACTAGGAATGATCTGTCCCTCATTCCTGTATAAAATGAAGACAATGCGGGATTCTTCATACGATTTTCATTGAATCAGCCTAGATGAACCACTCCTCGGAAGATGAATGACTCTACCACATCACTGGGAGAGGTTCACCTGGGCTACAATGAATATCCACGAAGTTACTGTTTCCTGGTTTATATATATCTCAGACTGGGAGAGTGCGTATGTAGTTCATGATTTTCATTTACCATGACTAGATACAGCACTCGTCCAAATCTGATGATAAGTTTTACATCTAATATCATGAAACTTATATGATAAAGATTATGAGAAGGATATTATACAATTTCCTCTGAATCGGCCCAGATGAACCTTCCCTGGGTAGATGAATGAATACATCACTGGGTGAGGTTCACCTGGGCTACAATGAATATCCACGAAGGCGCTTTTTGATGTTGGTTGATATAAAACAATAGTTATCCACAATGTCGTTGATGCTGGATTATATATATATATATATATATATATATATATATATATATATTTATATATTTATATATCTATATATTTATATATTTATATATTTATATATTTATATATTTATATATTTATATATATATATATATTTATATATATTTATATATATATATATATATATTTATATATATTTATATATATATATATATATATATATATATATATATATATCTATATATATATATATATATATATATATATATATATATATCAGACTGGGAGAGTGCGTATGTAGTGCATGATTTTCATTTACTATGACTAGATAAAGCACTCGTCCAAATCTGATGATAAGTTTTACATCTAATATCATGAAACTTATATGATAGAGATCATGAGAATGATATTATATAATTTCCACTGAATCTGCCCAGATGAACCTTCCCTGGGTAGATGAATGAATACATCACTGGGTGAGGTTCACCTGGGCTACAATGAATATCCACGAAGTTATTGTTTGATGCTGCTTTATATATCTCCTCTGAATGATATGCTATGATATGATATCGAATGAATGAAAAAATATCGAATCTGATATGCTATACATATAATATCTACGATATCTTTTTTATACTTCACATTTATCAGCACCTCATGAAGAATATATAACAAGTATTATGGAAATTATATCATTAAGATAATGTAGAAATCGTCATACAATATTCTCTGAATCAGGCCAGAGATCTATTTGTCTATCAAGATCTATTTGTCTATCAAGATCTATTTGTCTATCAAGATCTATTTGTCTATCAAGATCTATTTGTCTATCAAGATCTATTTGTCTATCAAGATCTATTTGTCTATCAAGATCTATTTGTCTATCAAGATCTATTTGTCTATCAAGATCTATTTGTCTATCAAGATCTATTTGTCTATCAAGATCTATTTGTCTATCAAGATCTATTTGTCTATCAAGATCTATTTGTCTATCAAGATCTATTTGTCTATCAAGATCTATTTGTCTATCAAGATCTATTTGTCTATCAAGATCTATTTGTCTATCAAGATCTATTTGTCTATCAAGATCTATTTGTCTATCAAGATCTATTTGTCTATCAAGATCTATTTGTCTATCAAGATCTATTTGTCTATCAAGATCTATTTGTCTATCAAGATCTATTTGTCTATCAAGATCTATTTGTCTATCAAGATCTATTTGTCTATCAAGATCTATTTGTCTATCAAGATCTATTTGTCTATCAAGATCTATTTGTCTATCAAGATCTATTTGTCTATCAAGATCTATTTGTCTATCAAGATCTATTTGTCTGTCACGATCTATTTGTCTATCAAGGTCTATTTGTCTATCAAGGTCTATTTGTCTATCAAGATCTATTTGTCTGTCACGATCTATTTGTCTATCAAGGTCTATTTGTCTATCAAGATCTATTTCACTGTCACGATCTATTTGTCTATCAAGATCTATTTGTCTATCAAGATCTATTTGTCTATCAAGATCTATTTGTCTATCAAGATCTATTTGTCTATCAAGATCTATTTGTCTATCAAGATCTATTTGTCTATCAAGATCTATTTGTCTATCAAGATCTATTTGTCTATCAAGATCTATTTGTCTATCAAGATCTATTTGTCTATCAAGATCTATTTGTCTATCAAGATCTATTTGTCTATCAAGATCTATTTGTCTATCAAGATCTATTTGTCTATCAAGATCTATTTGTCTATCAAGATCTATTTGTCTATCAAGATCTATTTGTCTATCAAGATCTATTTGTCTATCAAGATCTATTTGTCTATCAAGATCTATTTGTCTATCAAGATCTATTTGTCTATCAAGATCTATTTGTCTATCAAGATCTATTTGTCTATCAAGATCTATTTGTCTATCAAGATCTATTTGTCTATCAAGATCTATTTGTCTATCAAGGTCTATTTGTCTATCAAGATCTATTTGTCTGTCACGATCTATTTGTCTATCAAGGTCTATTTGTCTATCAAGATCTATTTGTCTGTCACGATCTATTTGTCTATCAAGGTCTATTTGTCTATCAAGGTCTATTTGTCTATCAAGGTCTATTTGTCTATCAAGGTCTATTTGTCTATCAAGATCTATTTGTCTATCAAGATCTATTTGTCTATCAAGATCTATTTGTCTATCAAGATCTATTTGTCTGTCACGATCTATTTGTCTATCAAGATCTATTTGTCTATCAAGATCTATTTGTCTATCAAGATCTATTTGTCTATCAAGATCTATTTGTCTATCAAGATCTATTTGTCTATCAAGATCTATTTGTCTATCAAGATCTATTTGTCTATCAAGATCTATTTGTCTATCAAGATCTATTTGTCTATCAAGATCTATTTGTCTATCAAGATCTATTTGTCTATCAAGATCTATTTGTCTATCAAGATCTATTTGTCTATCAAGATCTATTTGTCTATCAAGATCAAGTTATCACGTTTATATATTCCTAGTTCGTGAGTACATTATACTATAGAATCTCATATGTTATGTTTCCAGTATTCATAAATCTAATCATGCAACCACACTGAATATCGGTCTGGAAAATTATTCGTAATGAAAGCTCAACACAAGTTATGGCATCACCTATAGTCAAGGTCACAGCAGGACCCTCTAACGGTTTAGATACCAACTGATTTGTATATCTCATCTGAGTCAGCCCAGCTGAACCTTCCCTCGGTAGATGGATGACTACACCACCGAGATTTTCATTTACATTTTTCATGCTTTTATCTTGATCAGCCTAGGTAATCCCTTTTCATGACGATGAATTACTCGTTGCATCACTGGGAAAGATTGACCTGGGCTTCAAAGAAGCGTCACAGGGAAATAATGGAACTTATGATGGTTTGTATATCTCATCTGAATGATATGCTATGATATGATATAGAATGAATGAATAATATCAAATCGGATATGCTATACATATAATATCAACGATATGTCTTTTATACTTTACATTTATCAGCACCTCATTAAACATATATAACAAGTATTATGAAAAGGATATCATCAATATCCTCTTAATCAACCCAGACGAGCCTTTCATTGATAGATGTTATAATAATGATAGTTATTGCCGTTGTTTAAGGTTTGTATATATCAAACTTGGAGAGTAAACGATAAAAAAACGATAATTTACTTTTTATCATGCTCATCAACCCAGGTTATGCTTACTTAGGACGATGGTTATTATCATGAAAGAAATCAATACTTATAAACATTAATGAATATATAAATTACTATCATTAATTAAAAACATGGATTGTCATTGGTCTAATCAAGTACTCTAGACACAAACTCTCAGTCAGATATATACAAACAAACCTTATACAATGACTTCGTGGTGATCATGAAGTTTATATAATAAGTGTTATGAAAAGAATATTCACATTCGTACATAAACCTTACATAAGCATGTGTAGAAATTCGAGGTGGGAATGTATAATTGTCAATGGGTGAACATCACTGGGCTTCACAGTAGCGTAGCAGAGAAATCATTAAGTATAGATGATAGTCATTACGAAGAAAAATGAATGTCATTTAATCACATGTTTAAACATGTGTGGAAATGTATGATTGTGATATATTCCGGACGGGTTATTAGAAATGATCTCAGTCTAATGCAGAAATCTTACAATTTTCTTAGAATCAGCCAAAATGAGCCTTTCCTCGGTAAATGAATAACTCATCACATCGCTTATATAATATTCATATAAACATAAATGAGTACCTGGTATAATTCTTTAAAACTATTTATATTGGATTATTATTAGTATAAAGCATGTCGTTAGAGCCCCCTATAGAGAAAATACTCATCTAGGCTAATTTAGAAGAAACTAAATGAAGTTATTCATTGTAGCCCTAAGTGAACCCTTTCCAATGCCGAGGAAGGGCTTATCTTGGCTGATTCAGAGGAAATAGTATGGCGATATCCTTTTCATAATACCTTTTATACAAGTTTTATGATTTCTCTGCGACGCTATTTTGAAGCCCAGGTGAACCTCTCCTAGTGATGTAACAAGTAATTCATCGTCCTAAGAGGGGATCACCTGGGCTGATGGAGGTAAATGTGAAATTGTAAGAGATATCGTGGATATAGGATGTTTTGTATACCATCAGATTTAGACAAGTGATGTACCTAGTCAACGATGCTTTTTTAAATTCATGAACTATATACATACACACTCATGTTTTGTTACACATGTTACTGAATGTTATTACTTAAATTTTAACTGATAAATTAAAAAGCAAGGGATCTGACAAAATTACGGTTAGCCTCAAATTTCCCTGCAATTATAATCAATATTACTCGATTATAAATCACATGACTACCGTGTTAATGTAATCATCATAATCTTGATTATAATCATCATTATCATTTTCATTTTAATTATATGACAAATATAATGAACGAAATCAATATTTATGAACATCAAAAATATATTACTATCATTCATTATAGACAGATTATATGGATCGTTATTGGTCTAATCATCTATTTCATACGCAGTTTCCCAGCCTGATATGTACAATCAATTATTAAACATTGGCTTCGTGGTGATCGTGCTGAGATAAAATACGCATCATGAAAAAATATATATACATTCATGAATCACATGTGATAAGCATTAGGAGGAAAGACAAATATGTCATTGAATCTCATATATAATTTGTGTATTATCAAATATGTATGAATTGTTGATGTCTGAATAATAATCATTAGATTATTATTATTATTTTTGTTTATCAAAAGAAGGAAAATTGCCACACGAAAATATTAGATTTAATAGGAACACCAATACTGATATAGATGATATTACTATTTTCAATCAATGATGTCATTTCACCCGTCTTATTGAGTTCAATTTTCTAAGTCTCTTTAAGCACCATTTTAAAATCAGCATTCAAAAAGTATGGGGATGTAAGTTTACCATATTATCAGTAATAGTTATTTACTCTATTGAATTTATTTTGATCAGAATTGAATTCTGACCAATCGAAACGCGTAAACTACATGTCTTGCGTTGTGCAGTTATTCAGCCTCATGTCTATCAAGATCTATTTGTCTATCAAGATCTATTTGTCTATCAAGATCTATTTGTCTATCAAGATCTATTTGTCTATCAAGATCTATTTGTCTATCAAGATCTATTTGTCTATCAAGATCTATTTGTCTATCAAGATCTATTTGTCTATCAAGATCTATTTGTCTATCAAGATCTATTTGTCTATCAAGATCTATTTGTCTATCAAGATCTATTTGTCTATCAAGATCTATTTGTCTATCAAGATCTATTTGTCTATCAAGATCTATTTGTCTATCAAGATCTATTTGTCTATCAAGATCTATTTGTCTATCAAGATCTATTTGTCTATCAAGATCTACTTGTCTGTCACGATCTATTTGTCTATCAAGGTCTATTTGTCTATCAAGATCTATTTGTCTATCAAGGTCTATTTGTCTGTCACGATCTATTTGTCTATCAAGGTCTATTTGTCTATCAAGATCTATTTCACTGTCACGATCTATTTGTCTGTCACGATCTATTTGTCTATCAAGGTCTATTTGTCTATCAAGATCTATTTGTCTGTCACGATCTATTTGTCTATCAAGATCTATTTGTCTATCAAGATCTATTTGTCTGTCACGATCTATTTGTCTATCAAGATCTATTTGTCTATCAAGATCTATTTGTCTGTCACGATCTATTTGTCTATCAAGATCTATTTGTCTATCAAGATCTATTTGTCTATCAAGATCTATTTGTCTATCAAGATCTATTTGTCTATCAAGATCTATTTCTCTATCAAGATCTATTTGTCTATCAAGATCTATTTGTCTATCAAGATCTATTTGTCTATCAAGATCTATTTGTCTATCAAGATCTATTTGTTTATCAAGATCTATTTGTCTATCAAGATCTATTTGTCTATCAAGATCTATTTGTCTATCAAGATCTATTTGTCTATCAAGATCTATTTGTCTATCAAGATCTATTTGTCTATCAAGATCTATTTGTCTATCAAGATCTAGTTATCACGTTTATATATTCCTAGTTCGTGAGTACATTATACTATAGAATCTCATATGTTATGTTTCCAGTATTAATAAATCTAATCATGCAACCACACTGAAAATCGGTCTGGAAAATTATTCGTAATGAAAGCTCAACACAAGTTATGGCATCACCTATGGTCAAGGTCACAGCAGGACCCTCAAACGGTTTAGATACAAACTGATTTGTATATCTCATCTGAGTCAGCCAGCTGAACCTTCCCTCGGTAGATGGATGACTACACCACCGTGATTTTCATTTACATTTTTCATGCTTTTATCTTGATCAGCCTAGGTAATCCCTTTTCATGACGATGAATTACTCGTTGCATCACTGGGAAAGATTGACCTGGGCTTCAAAGAAGCGTCACAGGGAAATAATGGAACTTATGATGGTTTGTATATCTCATCTGAATGATATGCTATGATATGATATAGAATGAATGAATAATATCAAATCGGATATGCTATACATATAATATCAACGATATGTCTTTTATACTTTACATTTATCAGCACCTCATTAAACATATATAACAAGTATTATGAAAAGGATATCATCAATATCCTCTTAATCAACCCAGACGAGCCTTTCATTGATAGATGTTATAATAATGATAGTTATTGCCGTTGTTTAAGGTTTGTATATATCAAACTTGGAGAGTAAACGATAAAAAAACGATAATTTACTTTTTATCATGCTCATCAACCCAGGTTATGCTTACTTAGGACGATGGTTATTATCATGAAAGAAATCAATACTTATAAACATTAATGAATATATAAATTACTATCATTAATTAAAAACATGGATTGTCATTGGTCTAATCAAGTACTCTAGACACAAACTCTCAGTCAGATATATACAAACAAACCTTATACAATGACTTCGTGGTGATCATGAAGTTTATATAATAAGTGTTATGAAAAGAATATTCACATTCGTACATAAACCTTACATAAGCATGTGTAGAAATTCGAGGTGGGAATGTATAATTGTCAATGGGTGAACATCACTGGGCTTCACAGTAGCGTAGCAGAGAAATCATTAAGTATAGATGATAGTCATTACGAAGAAAAATGAATGTCATTTAATCACATGTTTAAACATGTGTGGAAATGTATGATTGTGATATATTCCGGACGGGTTATTAGAAATGATCTCAGTCTAATGCAGAAATCTTACAATTTTCTTAGAATCAGCCAAAATGAGCCTTTCCTCGGTAAATGAATAACTCATCACATCGCTTATATAATATTCATATAAACATAAATGAGTACCTGGTATAATTCTTTAAAACTATTTATATTGGATTATTATTAGTATAAAGCATGTCGTTAGAGCCCCCTATAGAGAAAATACTCATCTAGGCTAATTTAGAAGAAACTAAATGAAGTTATTCATTGTAGCCCTAAGTGAACCCTTTCCAATGCCGAGGAAGGGCTTATCTTGGCTGATTCAGAGGAAATAGTATGGCGATATCCTTTTCATAATACCTTTTATACAAGTTTTATGATTTCTCTGCGACGCTATTTTGAAGCCCAGGTGAACCTCTCCTAGTGATGTAACAAGTAATTCATCGTCCTAAGAGGGGATCACCTGGGCTGATGGAGGTAAATGTGAAATTGTAAGAGATATCGTGGATATAGGATGTTTTGTATACCATCAGATTTAGACAAGTGATGTACCTAGTCAACGATGCTTTTTTAAATTCATGAACTATATACATACACACTCATGTTTTGTTACACATGTTACTGAATGTTATTACTTAAATTTTAACTGATAAATTAAAAAGCAAGGGATCTGACAAAATTACGGTTAGCCTCAAATTTCCCTGCAATTATAATCAATGTTACTCGATTATAAATCACATGACTACCGTGTTAATGTAATCATCATAATCTTGATTATAATCATCATTATCATTTTCATTTTAATTATATGACAAATATAATGAACGAAATCAATATTTATGAACATCAAAAATATATTACTATCATTCATTATAGACAGATTATATGGATCGTTATTGGTCTAATCATCTATTTCATACGCAGTTTCCCAGCCTGATATGTACAATCAATTATTAAACATTGGCTTCGTGGTGATCGTGCTGAGATAAAATACGCATCATGAAAAAATATATATACATTCATGAATCACATGTGATAAGCATTAGGAGGAAAGACAAATATGTCATTGAATCTCATATATAATTTGTGTATTAGCCAATATGTATGAATTGTTGATGTCTGAATATTAATCATTAGATTATTATTATTTTTTTTGTTTACCAAAAGAAGGAAAATTGCCACACGAAAATATTAGATTTACTAGGAACACCAATACTGATAAAAATGATATTACTATTTTCAATCAAAGATGTCATTTCACCCGTCTTATTGAGTTCAATTTTCTAAGTCTCTTTAAGCACCATTTTAAAATCAGCATTCAAAAAGTATGGGGATGTAAGTTTACCATATTATCAGTAATAGTTATTTACTCTATTGAATTTATTTTGATCAGAATTGAATTCTGACCAATCGAAACGCGTAAACTACATGTCTTGCGTTGTGCAGTTATTCAGCCTCATGTCTATCAAGATCTATTTGTCTATCAAGATCTATTTGTCTATCAAGATCTATTTGTCTATCAAGATCTATTTGTCTATCAAGATCTATTTGTCTATCAAGATCTATTTGTCTATCAAGATCTATTTGTCTATCAAGATCTATTTGTCTATCAAGATCTATTTGTCTATCAAGATCTATTTGTCTATCAAGATCTATTTGTCTATCAAGATCTATTTGTCTATCAAGATCTATTTGTCTATCAAGATCTATTTGTCTATCAAGATCTATTTGTCTATCAAGATCTATTTGTCTATCAAGATCTATTTGTCTATCAAGATCTATTTGTCTATCAAGATCTACTTGTCTGTCACGATCTATTTGTCTATCAAGGTCTATTTGTCTATCAAGATCTATTTGTCTATCAAGGTCTATTTGTCTGTCACGATCTATTTGTCTATCAAGGTCTATTTGTCTATCAAGATCTATTTCACTGTCACGATCTATTTGTCTGTCACGATCTATTTGTCTATCAAGGTCTATTTGTCTATCAAGATCTATTTGTCTGTCACGATCTATTTGTCTATCAAGATCTATTTGTCTATCAAGATCTATTTGTCTGTCACGATCTATTTGTCTATCAAGATCTATTTGTCTATCAAGATCTATTTGTCTGTCACGATCTATTTGTCTATCAAGATCTATTTGTCTATCAAGATCTATTTGTCTATCAAGATCTATTTGTCTATCAAGATCTATTTGTCTATCAAGATCTATTTCTCTATCAAGATCTATTTGTCTATCAAGATCTATTTGTCTATCAAGATCTATTTGTCTATCAAGATCTATTTGTCTATCAAGATCTATTTGTTTATCAAGATCTATTTGTCTATCAAGATCTATTTGTCTATCAAGATCTATTTGTCTATCAAGATCTATTTGTCTATCAAGATCTATTTGTCTATCAAGATCTATTTGTCTATCAAGATCTATTTGTCTATCAAGATCTATTTGTCTATCAAGATCTAGTTATCACGTTTATATATTCCTAGTTCGTGAGTACATTATACTATAGAATCTCATATGTTATGTTTCCAGTATTAATAAATCTAATCATGCAACCACACTGAAAATCGGTCTGGAAAATTATTCGTAATGAAAGCTCAACACAAGTTATGGCATCACCTATGGTCAAGGTCACAGCAGGACCCTCAAACGGTTTAGATACAAACTGATTTGTATATCTCATCTGAGTCAGCCCAGCTGAACCTTCCCTCGGTAGATGGATGACTACACCACCGTGATTTTCATTTACATTTTTCATGCTTTTATCTTGATCAGCCTAGGTAATCCCTTTTCATGACGATGAATTACTCGTTGCATCACTGGGAAAGATTGACCTGGGCTTCAAAGAAGCGTCACAGGGAAATAATGGAACTTATGATGGTTTGTATATCTCATCTGAATGATATGCTATGATATGATATAGAATGAATGAATAATATCAAATCGGATATGCTATACATATAATATCAACGATATGTCTTTTATACTTTACATTTATCAGCACCTCATTAAACATATATAACAAGTATTATGAAAAGGATATCATCAATATCCTCTTAATCAACCCAGACGAGCCTTTCATTGATAGATGTTATAATAATGATAGTTATTGCCGTTGTTTAAGGTTTGTATATATCAAACTTGGAGAGTAAACGATAAAAAAACGATAATTTACTTTTTATCATGCTCATCAACCCAGGTTATGCTTACTTAGGACGATGGTTATTATCATGAAAGAAATCAATACTTATAAACATTAATGAATATATAAATTACTATCATTAATTAAAAACATGGATTGTCATTGGTCTAATCAAGTACTCTAGACACAAACTCTCAGTCAGATATATACAAACAAACCTTATACAATGACTTCGTGGTGATCATGAAGTTTATATAATAAGTGTTATGAAAAGAATATTCACATTCGTACATAAACCTTACATAAGCATGTGTAGAAATTCGAGGTGGGAATGTATAATTGTCAATGGGTGAACATCACTGGGCTTCACAGTAGCGTAGCAGAGAAATCATTAAGTATAGATGATAGTCATTACGAAGAAAAATGAATGTCATTTAATCACATGTTTAAACATGTGTGGAAATGTATGATTGTGATATATTCCGGACGGGTTATTAGAAATGATCTCAGTCTAATGCAGAAATCTTACAATTTTCTTAGAATCAGCCAAAATGAGCCTTTCCTCGGTAAATGAATAACTCATCACATCGCTTATATAATATTCATATAAACATAAATGAGTACCTGGTATAATTCTTTAAAACTATTTATATTGGATTATTATTAGTATAAAGCATGTCGTTAGAGTCCCCTATAGAGAAAATACTCATCTAGGCTAATTTAGAAGAAACTAAATGAAGTTATTCATTGTAGCCCTAAGTGAACCCTTTCCAATGCCGAGGAAGGGCTTATCTTGGCTGATTCAGAGGAAATAGTATGGCGATATCCTTTTCATAATACCTTTTATACAAGTTTTATGATTTCTCTGCGACGCTATTTTGAAGCCCAGGTGAACCTCTCCTAGTGATGTAACAAGTAATTCATCGTCCTAAGAGGGGATCACCTGGGCTGATGGAGGTAAATGTGAAATTGTAAGAGATATCGTGGATATAGGATGTTTTGTATACCATCAGATTTAGACAAGTGATGTACCTAGTCAACGATGCTTTTTTAAATTCATGAACTATATACATACACACTCATGTTTTGTTACACATGTTACTGAATGTTATTACTTAAATTTTAACTGATAAATTAAAAAGCAAGGGATCTGACAAAATTACGGTTAGCCTCAAATTTCCCTGCAATTATAATCAATGTTACTCGATTATAAATCACATGACTACCGTGTTAATGTAATCATCATAATCTTGATTATAATCATCATTATCATTTTCATTTTAATTATATGACAAATATAATGAACGAAATCAATATTTATGAACATCAAAAATATATTACTATCATTCATTATAGACAGATTATATGGATCGTTATTGGTCTAATCATCTATTTCATACGCAGTTTCCCAGCCTGATATGTACAATCAATTATTAAACATTGGCTTCGTGGTGATCGTGCTGAGATAAAATACGCATCATGAAAAAATATATATACATTCATGAATCACATGTGATAAGCATTAGGAGGAAAGACAAATATGTCATTGAATCTCATATATAATTTGTGTATTATCAAATATGTATGAATTGTTGATGTCTGAATAATAATCATTAGATTATTATTATTATTTTTGTTTATCAAAAGAAGGAAAATTGCCACACGAAAATATTAGATTTAATAGGAACACCAATACTGATATAGATGATATTACTATTTTCAATCAATGATGTCATTTCACCCGTCTTATTGAGTTCAATTTTCTAAGTCTCTTTAAGCACCATTTTAAAATCAGCATTCAAAAAGTATGGGGATGTAAGTTTACCATATTATCAGTAATAGTTATTTACTCTATTGAATTTATTTTGATCAGAATTGAATTCTGACCAATCGAAACGCGTAAACTACATGTCTTGCGTTGTGCAGTTATTCAGCCTCATGTATACCAGTATAACAAGCTTTGAAAATTGGAACAGAGCAAATGACACATCCATGAATGATTATTTTCCCTTCGGCAATCCATGTTAATATAATTGTTGCAAGGGTCATAAACACGGCAATCATGTGATTTATATATAATTATATATAATTACATATATAAATATATAATTACATATATAAATATATAATTACATATATATAATTACATATATATAATTACATTTATATATATATTTATATTTATATATATATATATATATATATATATATATACACATATATATATATATATATATATATATATATATATATATATATATATATATATATATATATATATATATATATATATATATATATTTATATATACATATATAATTACAGTTATTAAGAAGAAAATCAGTAAATATGAACATAAATAAATAGATTATTTACAATTACAGCAATTGAGCACACACATAAGCATATGTAGGAACTCGGAATGGGAATGCATAATTGCCAATCGGGAGGGTTATTAGGAATGATCTCAGTCCTTTATAAAAATAATTATCATTTTCATTATGATTATCCTGATCATCAATTCATTATGATTATCAGGATCATCAATTCATTATGATTATCGTGATCATCAATTCATTATGATTATCAGGATCATCAATTCATTATGATTATCAGGATCATCAATTCATTATGATTATCGTGATCATCAATTCATTATGATTATCGTGATCATCAATTCATTATGATTATCGTGATCATCAATTCATTATGATTATCGTGATCATCAATTCATTATGATTATCGTGATCATCAATTCATTATGATTATCGTGATCATCAATTCATTATGATTATCAGGATCATCAATTCATTATGATTATCGTGATCATCAATTCATTATGATTATCAGGATCATCAATTCATTATGATTATCAGGATCATCAATTCATTATGATTATCAGGATCATCAATTCATTATGATTATCAGGATCATCAATTCATTATGATTATCAGGATCATCAATTCATTATGATTATCAGGATCATCAATTCATTATGATTATCGTGATCATCAATTCATTATGATTATCGTGATCATCAATTCATTATGATTATCAGGATCATCAATTCATTATGATTATCGTGATCATCAATTCATTATGATTATCGTGATCATCAATTCATTATGATTATCAGGATCATCAATTCATTATGATTATCGTGATCATCAATTCATTATGATTATCGTGATCATCAATTCATTATGATTATCGTGATCATCAATTCATTATGATTATCGTGATCATCAATTCATTATGATTATCGTGATCATCAATTCATTATGATTATCGTGATCATCAATTCATTATGATTATCGTGATCATCAATTCATTATGATTATCAGGATCATCAATTCATTATGATGATCAGGATCATCAATTCATTATGATTATCAGGATCATCAATTCATTATGATTATCAGGATCATCAATTCATTATGATGATCAGGATAATCAATTCATTATGATGATCAGGATCATCAATTCATTATGATGATCAGGATCATCAATTCATTATGATGATCAGGATCATCAATTCATTATGATTATCAGGATCATCAATTCATTATGATGATCAGGATCATCAATTCATTATGATTATCAGGATCATCAATTCATTATGATGATCATGATCATCAATTCATTATGATGGTCATGATCATCAATTCATTATGATGGTCATGATCACCAATTCATTATGATGGTCATGATCATCAATTCATTAATATTATCATGATCATCAATGCATTATGATTATCATGATCATCAATGCATTATGATTATCATGATCATCAATGCACTATGATTAACATGATCAACAAATCATTATAATCACTATCATCAATTCATTATCATCACTATCTTATTTCATTATTATCACTATCATCATTTGATTATGATCACTATAATATTTCATTATAATCACTATAATATTTCATTATAATCACTATAATATTTCATTATAATCACTATCATATTTCATTATAATCACTATCATATTTCATTATAATCACTATCATATTTCATTATAATGACTATCATATTTCATTATAATCACTATCATATTTCATTATAATGACTATCATATTTCATTATAATCACTATCATATTTCATTATAATGACTATCATATTTCATTTTAATGACTATCATATTTCATTATAATGAATATGATATTTCATTATAATCACTATCATATTTCATTATAATGACTATCATATTTCATTTTAATGACTATCATATTTCATTATAATGAATATGATATTTCATTAAAATGACTATCATATTTCATTATAATGAATATGATATTTCATTATAATGAATATGAAATTTCATTATAATGAATATGAAATTTCATTATAATGAATATGATATTTCATTATAATGAATATGATATTTCATTATAATGAATATGAAATTTCATTATAATGAATATGATATTTCATTATAATGAATATGATATTTCATTATAATGAATATGATATTTCATTATAATGAATATGATATTTCATTATAATGAATATGATATTTCATTATAATGAATATGATATTTCATTATAATGAATATGATATTTCATTATAATGAATATCATATTTCATTATAATCACTATCACCATTTCATCATTGTCATTTATAATAATTTCATTATAATCTTAATTACCTTAATAATGATCATAGTCATTTTTTTATGTTTGCTTGTATATATCAGAGTGGGAGAATGCCTATAGAGTTCATGATTTTAATTTACCACGACTACTTTTTATCATCTTCATCAGCCAAGGCTATCCTTACTTAGGACGATGAATTTACTTGTTACAGCACCGTTTAAGGTTCACCTGGGCTTTAAGGAAGCGTCGAAGACAAAAACTATTTTGAAGTTAATCAATATTGATGAACATTAATACATATATAATTTACCATCATTCATTAAAGACATATATCGTCATGTACATATATATATATATATATATATATATATATATATATATATATATATATATATATATGTATGTATATATATAAATATACACATTTACATATGTATAGATATATATATATATATATACATACATATATGTATATATATATATATATATATATATATATATATGTATATATATATATATATATATATATATATATACATATATATGTATATATTGAGATATATATACATATATACATATATGTATATATATATATACATATGTATATATACATATATACATATATGTATATATATATACACATATGTATATATCACTATATATATATATGTATATATTGAGATATATAGACATATATACATATATATATATATATATATATATATATATATATATATATATATATATAGATAGATAGATAGATAGATAGATAGATAGATAGATAGATAGATATATAGATATATTGAGGTGTAAATGTATAATTGTCAATGGGTGAACATCAGTGGGTAAAATGAATCACACCACACTGGGCTTCACAGAAGCTTCGCAGAGAAATCATGAAGCATATATGAAAATTATTACGAAGAAAAATGAATATGTCATTTAATCACATATATAAGTATGTGTAGAAATGCATAATTGTAATATAATCTGGACGGGTTATTAGAAATGATCTTAGTCTAATGGAGGAACCTTTCGTAGAATCAGCTAGAATGAGCCTTTCTTTGGTTGATGAATAACTCACTTCATCGTTTATATAATAGGTATTATGAAAACAAAATCCATATTCATATAAACTTAAATATATAATGAATCTTTTGGTTTACCTTTATTTCAGAAATGATAAGGATGTCTGCATTTCAGTTACTGGCAAATTTCCTATTTGTGAAAATAACAAATCTTTATTGTTTATTCATCTACTCATCATCATACAGTATGTGTTTATCTAATTACTTTATCTATGATGGTACCGTCAAGAACTAAACATGCATCACCC
>NW_028234409.1:47327180-47332180 GCF_977035675.1 Penaeus japonicus
TGTTATATATATATATATATATAATATATATATATATATATATTATTATATTATCTATTTATATTTATATGATGGTATTTGTATTATTGAGAAAGGTGGCCAGCCACACGGCTATTTACTGTCGATTTTTTTTGTTTCTTAAGTAACGGTGTATAGAGTAACATTGTTTAACAATAATATTGAGAGAAGTGCCACATGGCTCTTTACAAAGTTTTGTTTTGTATTACTGAGAAACGGTGTAAAAGAAGACTATTTTTAGTCATTAGTGTGACGGAGCAAGGTGCCAAATAACTATTTTATATACTCAGGGGGGTCTCGGAATGATGTCAATTTAACCCTACATTAATAATATTGTTTGTTACACAAGAAAGGCGAATTTAACGAAAAATAATAACATCATAATGCAAAGTTAGATTAGAAACACAATGATTCTCTTATTCGGTACACTATTTTTTCGTTGGTTTATTACGTCAAACTTTATCCTTAAAAAAGGGATTTTAGGACCTAAAATTAGGTCCTAGGTTTTTTGTTTTGGTGGTTGTTGTTGTTGTTCGTGGATCGGTGAACACGCTTAAACCGCCGAAGCCGTACAGGGTGCGCCCTGGCGCTTGAGGGGCGTACACGACGTCCCATGGCGTGACGTCTTCCTCTTGGCGTGCTCCGGTGTAGGTGGACGGCCGTCACGGATCACGTTCTCGAGGATAACCTTGAGGACACCACGGGTTTCGTATTCTTCGTAGATCAGACCAAGAGATACGCTTTTCGACACCACGACCTTCCACGGCGAGCCAGACGACGGATGGCGGGCTTGGTGATACCCTGGATGTTATCACGCAATACCTTGCGATGCCTCTTGGCTCCTCCCTTTCCGAGTCCCTTTCCGCCCTTTCCTCGTCCGGTCATGGTGCTACTTTGCTAGGTAAGTTGCAAGTTGAATAAATTGCTTGCTTGCTTGCTTGCTTGCTTGCTTGTTGGATTTATTGGCTATCAACCAGCGGCACAGGCCAAGGTTATTAAGCCAATGATTCCATTTTATTTTAT
Source organism: Penaeus japonicus (assembly GCF_977035675.1). Lineage (NCBI taxonomy): Eukaryota > Metazoa > Arthropoda > Malacostraca > Decapoda > Penaeidae > Penaeus > Penaeus japonicus. Next base: position 47,328,222 of record NW_028234409.1, read on the forward strand.
CAATCTATATAAGGTCATAAAGTTTTTTTTTTATTTTGGGGGTTCTCCTTTAAAAAAGTGATTACTTTACTAATTATATTTTTTCATTATTCTGATAGTAAAATTGTTTATAATATATAGTTCTATATTTATTTCATTTGTAAATAGTTTTTTTTATTTTTTGTCTTTGTCTATTATAATTTTGGCATGATATTAGATAAAAATTTGTGTTATTGAAAGGTCTGTTGCATGACCACACTGTGGAGGGAAATTTTTGTTCATATAGGATAAGGTGGTATATCTTGTGCATTGACCCGCAGCCGAGCCAATACCACCTCTCCTTCTGTTCTTCTGTGGGCTGTGTCCCACTTTTCGATTTCATTTTTGAATTTTCTGATTGTGAGGTCGGTCCACTCACTCTGCCACAGAGATGGATTTTTGCTTTTATAAAAGAGACAAAACACCTGAGATCTGTGCGGATAATACCACTCCAGATCGCCTGTCGACCCGGCTAGTTTGTCAGCCTGTTCATTACCATGGATACCCGAGTGTCCAGGTACCCATATCAGTTTGATTGATTTATTGGCACTATGCATTTTACGAATGATATTACCCTGTATTTCATTATAGGTGGTTTCTAGTGATTTAATGGCTTTAATTGAACTTAACGAGTCTGAAAAAATGACTATTCTATCGTGGGTCGTCGATAGGGCAAATCTAAAGCTTTATCTATTGCAAAAAGTTCGGCAAGAAAGATCGATGTATGATTCGGCAATCGAAATCTCAACTGACATTCCGTCGACCATACAACACACCCGCTCCCACACACTCGTCTGTCTTGGACCCGTCGGTATATAAATGAAAAAAGGAAAGATGTTTAATTATGGGGGGGATCTCTCTGAACCTCCTGGCGTACCTCCACCTCCGACATCGTGGCTTTGGCTGATGGTAGCCAGTCTACAACAGTAGAAAAATTGGGTGTTTCCCACGGTGCTATATTTGACTGAACCAGGGTATCGATGGTAGAGAGATCTATACCACTTTTTCTGTGAGTCATGGAGTCTATTGCCCAGCGGCTTCCCGCCGCGATACTGGGGCCCTACCTGCCGGCGCAAAACATCCCTGTTGGGATTTTGGGGCTGCCTGGCTACCTTTGCGGCATAGGTCAGCGCAAGCTGGCCGCGTCTAGACGGAGGGGAGGTACTCCCGACTCTACCTCTAGGCGCTCGGTGCGAGTGCACTTAAGGGCTCCAAGACAGACTCGTAAACAACGCATTCTGTACTACATTCAAACCTTTCAGAGTTGAGCTCGTTGCCGAGCCATACACGATTGACCCATAATCTACTTTAGACCTAATCAGGGATTTATATAACATCAGTAAAGACTTTCTATCAGCTCCCCATTTGTGTCCAGAAATGCACTTTAATAAATTAAGTGCTTTTTGACATTTATTCTTTAACTGACCATGTGGTCTTTCCAATTTAATCTACTATCAAAGAGTAGTCCAAGAAATCTAGCTGAATTTTGAATAGGTATTGGATGGTTGTCTAGAGTTAGCCTGATGTTGGGCTTTCTCCTATGTGTAAAAACCACGCCAATACTCTTTTTAATGGAAAACTTAAAACCCCACTGGAGGCCCCAGTTATGAATCATATCCAGTGCCAATTGGATCTGATTGCCGAGAACTCTGCATTATTGCTGAGTGCCATAATGCACAATCAATACGGCGTACAGTGAGTATTTAAGATTCCGAGGAGGAGATGGTAAAATGTCATTTTATTACACATAAAAATAAATGTTGGAGACAAACACTTCCCTTGTGGGACCCCCGTTTGCCTGACAAAAACATGTCCGAGAAAAGTGGACGTTGTCCCGAAAATAATTTGACAGAAAACGTGTTCTGTCAGAAATGAAATTTTGGATGAAACAAGGCAAAGTTTTTCCACGTAATCCGAAAGCATAAAGTTTTCTGAGTAGGCCCATGTCGCCAAGTCATGTCGTAGGCTTTTTTCTAATGTCTAAAAATACTGATATCAAAAAATGCTTTGGCAAATGCCTCATGATGTGACTTCCAGTTTTACTAGCTGATCGAGAGTTTGGCGTCCCTTTCGAAGCCGCACTGCTCGTCAACTAGTAAATTTCTGGTATTTAAAAAATGCAATAGCCTACTATTAAGAATTCTTTCCATGACCTTGCATAAGCAACTTGTCAACGCAATTGGGCGGTAAGAGATGGCGGATCTGGGATTTCCCCCTCCTTTCAATATGGGAATGATGTGGGCGAAGTGCCATGAATTTGGAAAAGTCTGGCTTTTCCAAATATCATTGTACACTTCTAGCAACTTATCATGTCATCATGATTAAGATGCTTTATCATCTCATATCGATTCTCATCGGGCCTGGGGATGTTCCTCTACAGCTTCTAGGGATCGGACAAGCTCATTCATTGTTAGATCTTTATTGTAATCAAAAATATCTCCTGTGGCAAAGTGAATTGGTTTGCAGCTCGGCTGCTTCCTTGGTGGTCAGGAATCAGGGTTGTAATTTTCCGAGCTGCTTGTATAAGAGAACTGCCTGGCGATTGTGTTAGCAATGTCTCTAGGTTCATCATAATTATTTCCCTCATGTAAGATGTTTCTGATTTTTATTGATTGTTTTTTTCTATTTATTCTATTTACTGTACCAAACCTCTGAAATTTTAGTATGCTGTTTATCGTAGAGACAAAGCTTCGCCAGGAGTCTCTTTTGGCTTGTCTGATTGTTTACGAGCCTAGCTCTCGCTTGTTTGTATTTGCGAATGTTCTCATTTGTGTTGTGATATTATTATGGAAAAGCCTGTAGGCCCTATTTCGTTCACATAGCGCCCTGCGGCAATCTGTGTCCACCATGGAACTCTATGCTTAACGCTATCTGTCGAAGTCTTAGGTATGGTTGCCATTGCAGCATTTATAATACAATTTTGAACACTGTTTACTTTATCATCAATGGTTTCTCCAACAACTTCGAGCTTGACGCTCCTTGTGAAGGCGACCCAATCTGCTCTTTTTACGTTAAATTTGGGTGCTGAAGGCGTCCTCGAGGTGTCGCATGAATATTGAATACAAATAGGAAGGTGATCGCTTCCCAACGAGTCGTCAATGGTGTGCCACAGCACTTGGCTGCTAGTGTTGAGGAAACCAGTGATAGGTCAATAAAGCTCAAATTACCGGTATTATCGTCTATTCGCGTTGGACTACCATCATTTAGAAGAACCAGATCAGAGTCTTGATCAACTTAACTACTTGCTCACCTCTACCATTCACCCGTAGGGAACCCCATGATGTATGACGAGCATTAAAATCACCTAGAATTAATTTATTGTTTGGCAGACTGTCCTGAATAGCAAAAAGCTCATCATAGATTAATCTTTTATCAGGTGGACAGTAAGCTGAGCATATAGTCAGATACGTGTTATTGAATTTTACTTTGCATGCGACGTGTTCCAAAGTAGAATTAATCGTCACTTTCAATGAAGGGAGATTCTGGTGGATGTACATGGCGACTCCGCCTCCACCCCTTCCCTCTCGGTCTTTCTACAAAGATGGTAGTTTTTTAGCGATACGACCTCGTCAGAGACTTGGTCGTTTAAATGCTTTCTTGTAGTACGATGATATCGGACATAGGTCGAGGCTAATAATCTAAGAGAGTTTAATTTTGATCTAAGACTTCGACAGTTCCATTGTATAATGGTATACGCGTGGATTACGTTTTATGGGGTTTGGAAGTGCCTTGTCCGGTGGTTTTTATTTTCTTTTTTTGGGAGGGAGGCCCTCCTCCTCTCCCTCGCTTCCCGAGGCCTCTCTCGGGAATTTTTGGAGACAGTAGTCTCCATGGCCTGCTCCCTCCACCAGAGAGACGCCCGGCGGAGACGATTGCTCTTACGAGCAGAAACTACCAACCAGACGAAGTTCTAGTGGGGGTCGCCTGGACGAGAAGGTGCG
>NW_028234409.1:47339680-47346743 GCF_977035675.1 Penaeus japonicus
ATATAGCTCATTTATGCCAGATCAATATGTCATTCATTTTCTATGCAATGCGCAATGCAAGTAACACGATACAAGCCCTAGATAAGAGTTTTGATAAGCCCCTCGCCTAAATAAACAAACAGCTGACCCAAACCACGCGCCGCGGTGCAAAGTAAACAAAACCAAGATAACAACGCCCATGTCCTTCTATCTGCTTTATTTCAATTTGTGGCTCCTAAAGGAGCCGATGTTGGTAGAGGAGGCAGGTAAACCGTGCAACCTTCTAATTTACTTGGAGGAGGTGTACTTGGTGACAGCCTTGGTGCCCTCACTCACAGCGTGCTTGGCCAGTTCTCCGGGCAGCAACAGCCTGACGGCGGTCTGGATCTCCCGGCTGGTGATGGTGGAACGCTTGTTGTAGTGTGCAAGGCGGGAAGCCTCAGCTGCAATGCGCTCAAAGATGTCGTTCACGAACGAGTTCATGATGGACATGGCCTTGGAGGAGATACCGGTGTCGGGGTGGACCTGCTTCAACACCTTGTAGATGTAGATGCTGTAGCTCTCCTTCCTCCTGCGCTTCTTCTTCTTATCACCCTTGGTGATAGACTTTTGGGCCTTACCGGCCTTCTTGGCAGCCTTTCCGGAAGTTTTGGGTGGCATCACGGTGGTTATACCTTGGGTAAACACTGATAAGGATTTTGACCTGAAATTTCCTTATATTGGCCGACACGGGCGCCAGCCTCAGGTGAGTGAGCCGCGGCTAGTGGCTCAAAGGGCGTGCCACCGTTGCCATCTAACGCCATCGGAAAGTTTCAACGGTGGGCGCCTATAAATAGGGATGCTCTCGATTGCAATTGCAAGGTTTTTGAGATACCTATAAAGCAAACATCATGTCAGGTCGTGGTAAGGGTGGAAAGGTCAAGGGCAAGTCAAAGTCCCGCTCGAGCAGGGCCGGCCTTCAGTTTCCTGTAGGTAGGATTCACCGCCTTCTGCGTAAGGGAAATTACGCTGAACGTGTCGGAGCAGGTGCCCCTGTGTACCTGGCTGCCGTCATGGAATACCTGGCTGCTGAAGTTCTCGAGCTGGCAGGTAACGCCGCCCGTGACAACAAGAAGACCCGTATCATCCCCCGTCACTTGCAGCTGGCCATCCGTAACGACGAGGAACTGAACAAGCTCCTCTCTGGTGTGACCATTGCCCAGGGTGGTGTCCTGCCTAACATCCAGGCTGTGCTCCTCCCCAAGAAGACTGAGAAGAAATAAATCTTTCTCTCGGTTGCCTCTTTTCAACAACATCGGCTCCTTTCGGAGCCACAAAATCTCCCTAGAGATGTAATTGACTACTCAACTTATCAATCCCAAACTAATAAACTACCTACTCAAACCCCAAGCCCAAATGCATAGATTGCAATATCAATGTCATATTCTTCAATAACATTGTCATCATACTCAACTTCTCAACAACCAACAAAACAACTCACCGATGCCCCCACACCCAAAATCAATTTAAAATTCCTAAATCAATGTTCATAAAGAGTGAGAAAGAGAGAGAGAGAGAGAGAATCAAAGCGAAAGAAAACATAAGAGAGAGAGAGAATCAATGCGGAATAGAGAGAGAGGGAAAGAAGAAGAGAGAGAATCAATGTGAAATAGAGAGAGGGAAAGAAGAAGGAGTGAGAGAGAGAGAATCAAAGCGAAAGAAAACTTAAAAGAGAGAGAGAGAATCAAAGCGGAAGAAAACATAAAGAGAGAGGGAAAGAAGAAGAGAGATAGAGAGAGAGGGAAAGAAGAAGAAGAGAGAGAATCAATGCGAAATAGAGAGAGAAGGAATGAAGAAGAAGAAGAAGAAGAGAGAGAGAGAGAGAGAGAGAGAATCAAAGCGAAAGAAAACATAAAGAGAGAGAGAGAGACGGAAAGAAGAAGAGACATAGAGAGAGGGGGAAAGAAGAAGGAGAGAGAGAGAGAATCAAAGCTAAAGAAAACGTAAAGAGAGAGAGAGAGGGAAAGAAGAAGAGAGATAGAGAGAGGGGGAAAGAAGAAGAAGAGAGAGAATCAATGCGAAATAGAGAGAGAATGAATGAAGAAGAAGAAGAAGAAGAGAGAGAGAGAGAGAGAATCAAAGCGAAAGAAAACATAAAGAGAGAGAGAGAGAGAGGGAAAGAAGAAGAGAGATAAAGAGAGGGGGAAAGAAGAAGAAGAAGAGGCAGATGGAAAGAAGGAGAGAGAGAGAGAGAGAATCAAAGCGAATTTGAGATAGAGGGAAAGAAGGAGAGATAGAGAATCAAAGCGAAAGAAAACATAAAAAGAGAAAGAGAGAGAGAGAGAGAGAATCAAAGCGAAACAAAACATAAAAAGAGAGAGGGAAAGAAGGAGAAGAAGAAGAAGAAGAGGAGGGGAAAGAGGAAGAAGAAGAAGGAGAGGGAAAGAGGAAGAAGAGGAAGAAGAAGAAGAAAGAGAGAGAGAATCAAAGTGAAACAAAACATAAAAAGAGAAAGATAGAGAGAAAGGGAAAGAAGAAGAAGAAGAGAGAGAGAGAGGGAAAGAAGAAGAGAGATAGAGAGAGGGGGAAAGAAGAAGAAGGAGAGAGAGAGAGAGAGAGAATCAATGCGAAATATAGAGAGAGGGAAAGAAGAAGAAGGAGAGAGAGAGAGAATCAATGCGAAATAGAGAGAGAGGGAAAGAAGAAGAAGAAGAGAGATAGAAAGAAGGAGAGAGAGAGAGAGAATGAATCAAAGCGAAAGAAAACATAAAAGAGAGAGAGAGAGAGAGAGAGAGAGAATCAATGCGAAATGGAGAGACAGGGAAAGAAGAAGAAGAAGAAGAAGAAGAGAGAAAGAAGGAGAGAGCGAGATAATCAAAGCGAAAGAAAACATAAAGAGAGAAAATCAATGCGAAATGGAGAGTGAGAGAGAGAATCAAAGCTAAAGAGAGAGAGGGAAAGAAGAAGAAGAAGAAGAAGAGAGAGAGAGAGAAAGAGAGAATCAATGCGAAATAGAGAGAGGGAAAGAAGAAGGAGAGAGAGAGATAATTATAGCGAAATAGAGAGAGAGAGGGAAAGAAGAAAAATAAGAGAGATAAAGAGAGAGGGAAAGAAGAAGAAGAAGAAGGAGAGAGGGAAATAATAATAATAATAAGAAGAAGAGAGTCAGAGCGAAACAAAGCATAAAAAGAGAGGCAGAGAGAGGAAAAGAAGGAGAGAGAGAGAGAGAGAGAGAGAGAATCAGAGCGAAACAAAGCATAAAAAGAGAGAGAGAAAGAAGAAGAAGAAGAGGGAAAGAAGAAGAAGAGAGAGAGTCAGAGCGAAACAAAGCATAAAGAGAGAGAGAGTCAAAGCGAAACAAAGCATAAAAAGAGGGAGGCAGAGAGAGAGAGGAAAAGAAGGAGAGAGAGAAAGAAAGAAAGAAAGAAAGAAAGAAAGAGAGAGAATCAAAGCGAAACAAAACATAAAAAGAGAGAGATAGAGAGAAAGGGAAAGAAGAATAGAGAGAGAGAGAGCATAACATAAAATCAAGAAAATAAATAGTATAAATAAATAAATCTGAAGAGACGAAAAGAACAAACATAGCAGTATGAAAAAAGGGCGGGGGGGATAAACAGAAAAAAAAGATGAAGTAAAACGCGAAACCACAAAAAGAAGAAACAATAGTAAACCGGACAAGTGATAGCAGAAAGAGAAACTGTAAGAGAAACAAAATAAAACGAAAGAACAACAAACAAAGAAGACAAGACACGAAATAGAGAGAGAGGGAAAGAAGAAGAAGGAGAGAGAAAGAGAGAGAGAGAGAAGGAAAGAAGAAGAGAGATGGAAAGAAGGAGAGAGAGAGAGTCAAAGCGAGAGAGAGAGAAACTCAATGCGAATTTGAGATAGAGGGAAAGAAGAAGAAGGAGAAAGAAAGAGAGAGAGAGAGAAGGAAAGAAGAAGAAGAGAGAGAGAGAGAGAGAGAGGAGGAGGAGGAGGAGGAGGAAGAGGAGGAGGAGGAGGAGGAAGAAAAAGAAGAATGGAGGAACATGATGATAGAAAGAACAGAAAAATGATGAGAACAAGAGGGATATGAACAGTCAGCATAATTAAGCAAACGAACTATACCTTAAATGATCAAACTCTGTATACGAACTAAACACAAAACAATCTGTACGCCCTCTTGTACGCTACGAAAAAGAGTTGAGTATTTGTTGAAAAGCTCTCTGAGAGAGAGAATCAAGGCTAAAGAGAGAGAGAGGGAAAGAAGAAGAAGAAGAAGAGAGAGAGAGAGAGAGAGAGAGAGAGAGAGAGAGAGAGAGAGAGAGAAAATCAAACCCCAAGCCCAGATGCATAGATCGCAATATCAATGTCATATTCTTCAATAACATTGTCATCATACTCAACTTTATCAACAACCAACAAAACAACTCACCGATTCCCCCACACCATACTAAATGAATTGCATTACCAATGCCGCTATACTCAGTTCAATACCAATCAACTAATTTACTCATCAAAAATCAGTGTTGATAAAGAGTGAGAAAGAGAGAGAGAGAGAGAGAATCAAAGCGAAAGAAAACAAAGAAAGAGAGAGAGAGCGAGAAAGGGAAAGAAGAAGAAGAGAGATAGAAAGAGAGAATCAATGCTAAATAGAGAGAGAGGGAAAGAAGAAGAAAGAGAGAGAGAGAGAGAGAGAGAGAGAGAGAGAATCAATGCGAAATAGAGAGAGAAGGAAAGAAGAAGAAGAATAGAGATAGAAAGAAGGAGAGAGAGAGAATCAAAGCGAAAGAAAACATAAAAGAGAGAGAGAGAGAGAGAGAGAGAGAGAGAGAGAGAGAGAGAGAGAGAGAGAGACAGAGAGAATCAATGCGAAATAGAGAGAGAAGGAAAGAAGAAGAAGAATAGAGATAGAAAGAAGGAGAGAGAGAGAATCAAAGCGAAAGAAAACATAAAAGAGAGAAAGAGAGAGAGAGAGAGCGAGAAAGGGAAAGAAGAAGAAGAGAGATAGAAAGAGAGAATCAATGCTAAATAGAGAGAGAGGGAAAGAAGAAGAAAGAGAGAGAGAGAGAGAGAGAGAGAGAGAGAGAGAGAGAGAGAGAGAGAATCAATGCGAAATAGAGAGAGAAGGAAAGAAGAAGAAGAATAGAGATAGAAAGAAGGAGAGAGAGAGAATCAAAGCGAAAGAAAACATAAAAGAGAGAAAGAGAGAGAGAGAGAGAATCAATGCGAAATGGAGAGTGAGAGAGAGAATCAATGCGAAATAGAGAGAGAGGGAAAGAAGAAGAAGGAGAGAGAGAGAGAGAATCAATGCGAAATAGAGAGAGAGGGAAAGAAAAAGAAGAAGAGAGATAGAAAGAAGGAGAGAGAGAGAGAGAATCAATGCGAAATAGAGAGAGAGGGAAAGAAAAAGAAGAAGAGAGATAGAAAGAAGGGGAGAGAGAGAGAATCAATGCGAAATAGAGAGAGAGGGAAAGAAGAAGGAGAGAGAGAGAGAGAGAGAGAGAGAGAGAGAGAGAGAGAGAGAGAGAGAGAGAGAGAGAGAGAGAGAGAGAGAGAGAGAGAGAGAGAGAGAGAGAAAGAATCAGTGCGAAATAGAGAGAGAGGGAAAGAAAAAGAAGAAGAGAGATAGAAAGAAGGGGAGAGAGAGGGAATCAAAACGAAAGAAAACATAAAAGAGAGAAAGAGAGAGAGAGAGAATCAATGCGAAATAGAGAGAGAGGGAAAGAAGAAGAAGAAGAAGAAGAAGAAGAAGAAGAAGAGAGAAAAAGGAGAGAGAGAGAGAGAGAGAAAGAAGAAGGAGAGAGAGAGAGAGAGAGAGAGAGAGAGAGAGAGAGAGAGAGAGAGAGAGAGAGAGAGAGAGAGAGAGAGAGAGAGAGAGAGAGAGAGAGAGAGAGAGAGAGAATCAAAGCGAAACAAAACATAAAAAGAGAGAGGGAAAGAAGGAGAAGAAGAAGAAGGAGCGGGAAAGAGGAAGAGGAAGAAGAAGAAGAAGAAGAAGAAAAAGAAAGAGAGAGAGAGAGAGAGAGAGAGAGAGAGAGAGAGAGAGAGAGAGAGAGAGAGAGAGAGAGAGAGAGAGAATCAAAGCGAAACAAAACATAAAAAGAGAGAAGGAGAAGAAGAAGAAGGAGAGGGAAAGAGGAAGAAGAAGAAGAAGAAGAAACAGAAGAAGAAGAAGAAGATGAAAGAGAGAGAGAGAGAGAGAGAGAGAGAGGGGAAGAACAGAAAAATGATGAGAACAAGAGGGATAGTGATGGTGAGGATAAGGATGAGGATGAGAATGAAAAGAAAGGACGAGTAAAAGTAAAGGAATATGAACAGTCAGCATAACTAAGCAAACGAACTATAACTTAAATGATCAAACTCTGTATACGAACTAAACACAAAGCAATAGGGAAGGAGGGAGGGGAGGGGAGGGGAGGAGACGAGACGAGACGAGACGAGACGAGACGAGACGAGACGAGACGAGACGAGACGAGACGAGACGAGACGAGACGAGACGAGACGAGACGATATGATATGATATGATACGATACGATTTGATATAATATGATATGATATGATATGATGAGATGATAATAAGAAAGTGAGAAATGCCTAAAGAAAAATACAATAGAAAAGAAGCGAAGAGAAGAGAATAAGAAAGGGAGAAATACATAGAGGAAAATAGAAGAGAAGAGAAGGGAAGAAAAGAGGAGGAGGAGGAGGAGGAGGCAGAAGAAGAAGAGGAGAAAAGAAAAAAGAGTAATAAGAAGAAGGAAGGGAGAAATGCATTGCGGAAAATACATACATACAGACACAAGAAAATATCGAACGGGTTGACAAACGACACAGGAGAATGGCGAATGAAATACATACCATACTTGCTGTAAATTCACTTTCTCTCAATAATAAAATAAATACAGTAAAATGGATGTGTACTCACCTATCGAACAGAGGCCCTGCCATTGCCGAGTTGAAATTGCTTGAAGATCGGAATTGCTTTATGTTACTAAGATGGATTATCAGTTCAGAGTTCACAACGCACAAACAGTAATTTTCTTTTTCTTTTTTTTTTAATGCACAATTGATACTTTTTTCGAATTTTCGCACCAGTACTGTGTTCACTCTTATAGATTCTGACGGT
>NW_028234409.1:47346843-47354343 GCF_977035675.1 Penaeus japonicus
TATATATTTTATATATATTTTATTTATTATTTTTATATATAATTATATATTTATATTTTATATTTATATATATTTATTTTATATAATTTTATAAAAAATATAAAATTTATTTTATATTATTTTATAATATATATATATTTATAAAATAAAATTTATATTATATTTTTTAATATAATATATTTTTTAAATATATATATGTATAATTTAATACTTATATATATTATATATAATATATATTTATATTATTTTATAAAATATATAATTAAATATATGTATATATATATTTTATATAAAAATTTTATATATTATTTTTTTTAAAATATATATATAAAATTTTATATAATATATTTATATACATATATGTATTATTTTTTATATTAATATATATATATTATATATTTTATAATTTTAATATATTTATATATGTGTGTGTGTGTGTGTGTGTGGGTGTTTTGTGTGTGTGTGTGTGCTGTATATGTGTTTTCATGAAAAATTTCCCCCCAAAATTTTGCGTATTTTTACCGGGCAAAAAAACCCATTTATCCCAAAAGCATTTTTCATCTTGTTTATTTTCAAAAAAAGAAAAGGGAAAGGGAAAAGGGAGGGAATCATCAGCAATTGAGAAGGGGAAATTTTAAAATGATAAGAAAATAAAATTCTGGTTGTTATTTCCCCAAGGTGTGTGATTTTTAATCTTTCTTATGGTCTTTTCTTATAGCTCTGATAAAAAGAAATTTAGATGAAGAAATACGGGAAAAAAAAAAAATGAAAAGGTTTTAAAAAAGGGAAAATTTGGGAAAGGGGAAATTGGGAAGTGTTAACGGAAGGTATGGAAAAAGGGAGAACTTTTTTTTTTTTTTTTTGGTTTCCCAGTGATCAATTTTGCGAAAAAGGGGCCCATTCAGACGGGAGTGTTCTTAATCCAGAATGCTTGGAAAAACCCAAAGTATTCCCGGGCTAATATCCCTTTATCCGCCATTTTTTGATAGTGCCTGTTTTAAAAAAAAAAAAATTTAATTTTAAAAATTTTTTTTTTTTTTTTTTTTTTTTTTTTTTTTTTTTGGGGGGGGGGGGGGTTAAGTTGAGAAATCGAACTAAATCAAAAAAAAAAACACTAAAAATTTTCAAGCACACCCCAAATTTTTTGGTTTTTAAAAACAAGTAGTTTTTGGCCCATGGAAAAGTATTTTTTGCTTTTGGTTTTTAAGTTTTTGAAGTTCGAAAAAACTTTCAAATTTAAGGCATTTTGGTTTCTGGGTTAGGGGTGTTTTTGTTTGTGTGTTTTTTTGTTTGTGTGTGTGTTTTGGGTTTTAGGAAGGGAGTGTGTATTTGCGTTTAGTTAAATGTATATATTTATATATATTTTTTAATATATATGCATATTTTTTATATATATATATATTATATATATATATATATAATTTTATGTATATATACATTTTTTATATATGTACCACACATATATATTAAAGTACCCACACACACACAAAACAACCCCACACACAACCACAACAATATAATATATATATATATATTTTATATAAATTTTTTATTTCTATATTTTATACATACCCTACAATATATGTGTTTTTTATATGTAAAAGTATTTTTATATATTAATATATATATATATATATTTTATATAAATTTTTATTTTTTATATATATATTTTATATATTTCAACCAAAATAAAAAATATAAAACATCGCACAATTTATGTTTTCCGACCAGCCGATGGGCCCGAGGGCAGAAGGGTCAGACTGAAAGAGGGAGCAAGAAAAGGGAAGTGAAGAAACGTTGATCGAAATGTCAACGAGTGAAGCACGAGGGTGAAGGGAAACCGAGAGCCTGCAAGGAAAAAAGGGGGGGGGAAAGGGGGGGGAGGGGGACTGGGGGTTGCGGGAGTGCGAAATGGCGGGGTGGGCAGCGAGGGCACGGGAAAAAGCTTTGTCTGTGGTTCTCCTGGAATGCACGGAGCACATTTTTATTAGGATTATCGAGTGTTTTAATAATTTTTATGCGGAAACACCCCAAATGTAGAGACTTAAAGGGGCTCTTGTACTTTTAATTAAAAAGTTTTTCTTTTAAAAAGCCCCGAGGGATTTTTTTTTTGGGTGGCGAGTAGGTTTCTTCCAAACCCCCATTTCCATTTTTTTTCGATTTACTTTAATTATTTATTTTCCCCTGAAAAAAGCTTTTTTTTTTTTTTTTTTTTTTTTTTTTTTTTTTTTTTTTTTTAAAAGACGATTCTTTTCATGGTGTCTTTCTGAAAACTTCAAAAGGGGAGACGAGGGGTTTGGGAGGGCAACCTGGAGGTCCCGCATTTTCCCTTCCCATGTAGAGTTTAATTCCCGGGAAAAAATTTTCCCTTTTCCTTGATTCATATCAGAAACGGATATTCAATTATTCTATTTTACAGTTTTATTTGATTTTTGGTTTTTCTCCTTTTTGTCCCGGGGTTTTAATTTCTCACTCCTTATGACGAAAAAAGTACACTACTTTCCCCTTTTAAACGTCATGGTTCTCTTCTTTTTTTAATTTTTAAACTTTGTATTAAGGACACTTTAATCATCTCTTTGAAAAATAAGTTTAAATTCCCGGGGCTGTTCCTTTTTCCACATCAGTATTCCTTTATCCCCTTTACTCTTGCAGCATTGACTTCACAAAAACCCTTCAACATTTTAAAGCATATCAGATCTCATCCAATGTCCGTTTTTTCCTTTTAAGATTTTTTTTTTTTTTTTTTTTTTTTTTTTTTATCATCGTGTTATCTTAATTTGGGGGTTTTATGTAAAAGTTGTTTTTTTATTTTTTTTCTTTTTTTTTTTCTGAAATTTTCCCCGTGCAAAATCTCTGCCGTTGCAAAAACGCTTCCCTTTCCATGAGCTGATCTTCACTTGTTCTGTCCTGACTTCACCCCTGGATTGATTGCTGTTTTCAACTCTTATATCAGCTTCTGCTAACTTTTGCTAAAATAGACAATGCGGAATAACCACAGTACAGGCTGATCAGTTATGTATTAATTTTTCTTTTTTTCTTTAATAGCCATTACACTGCATCAGGTTCCGAGGGGTTAATTGTCCTTAGTTAATATTGTGACGTCATACTCTCGTGATACACTACATAAGACCACTTCACTGTCCATTTTTAATGATAATTCTCAGTATTAGTACATTTATAATTTTAATTGTGCTATTCAAATCATCCCATTCACACTAACTGGCTCATTCAAAGAATCATCATAAATCAGCTGTTTTATTGATTAACTAGGCTTAGTGTTGGATAACAATTGTGCTAATGGTAGTTCCTAGAGTAGATTTATATAAATCTGCATAAATTTTGGTTGCTTATTTCACGGCATATTGGTTCCAGTATATGTTAGTGAGAAATAATAGTTGAAGTGTATGTATGGTTGGTCGGTGTTGGTAAGGTGTGTATTGGTGGTTGTTGCCGGTGTAGGTGTCAATCGGCTTATTCTGTTGCGGATGAGGAAGGATCAGTAGTGTGTCGAGTATTCGTGGGTACCAATCTAATTGAATGTGGTTCTTCTTTCTTCAGAGTGTTGTTATTATGATGCATTGATCTGGTATGGAGGTTTTGGTGTTGGTGATATGGAGAGGGTGTTGAGGACCATCTGAGTGATTGGAAATAGGTGTCAGCGGCCGGTGCGGCTGGGTTGCGGGGTTTTTGTTGAGGTATGGTTGGGTAGGGGAATTTGGCGGTGTGGTGGGTAGATGTGGTAGTCTTGTGTTGTGTTTGTGTATGTTGTGTGTGTGTGTGTGTGTGTGTGTGTGTGTGTGTGTGTGTGTGTGTGTGGGGGTGTGTGGGTGGTGTGTGTATGTGTTATATATATATATATATATATATATATACTATATTATTGTATATATATATGGTGTGTGTAGGGTGTGGGTGTGTGGGTGTGTGTGTGTGTTCGGGCGGGTGTGTGTGTGTGTGTGTCGTGTGTGTATTTGTGTGTGATGTCTGTGTGTGTGTGTGTGTGTGTGTGTGTGTATGTGTTGTGTGTGGGTGGGTGTGGGTGTGGGGTGTGTGGGTGTGTGTAGGTGGTGTGTGAGTGTGTGTGTGATGTGTGTGGTGTGTGTGTGTTGTGTGTGGGGCGTGTATGTGTGTGTGCGGTGTTTGTGTGTTGTGTGAGTGTGTGTGTATTGAGTGTGATATATTATTTATTTGTTTATATTTTTTAGATTGTCAATATGATTTATTGTTTGATTGATTATTTATGTATATTTGTTTGTTTTTTATATATAGTCCATATTTTTGATATATATATTTATTTTTTTTATATATAGTATATAGTTACATATATATTTTTTTATATATTGTTTTTTTTATTTATATTATATTGTTTTATTTTATATTTGTGTGTGGGTGTGGGTGTGTGTTGTGTGTGTGTGTGTGTTGTTTGTATAGGTATATATATACAGATTTATATTTCTATATTTATTTATAGATTTATATATATTATTTATACTGATCTATCCTATAATCTTTAGTTCTATTATATTTCTTATCGATATATTTTTTATATATATATATATATATGTATATTTATTATATTTATATATTTATTTGTATATATATAGTTATATATATATACACTACACATATTATTATATATATATATATTTTTTATATTTTATATATATATTATATATATATATATATACTAATATAATATTTAGACATATACATATTATATATATTATATTTATATTTATATATATATATATTATATAGAATATATATATATAAAGGAATATATTTATAGATATGTATATTATATTTATAGATTTATATATTATAAATATATATATATAATATATATATATATTATATATATATTTAAAGGAATTATATATATGTTTATATATATATTTATATATATATATATATATATTATATATATTATATTATTATATGTTTGTTGTGTTGTGTGTGGTGTGTGTGTTTGTGTGTGTGTGTGTGTGTGTGTTATGGTATGGTGTGTGTGTTTGTGTGTAGTGTGTGTGCATGTGTGTGTTGGTGGGTGTATTGTATACACACATACATACTCCCACGCACACATACATAAACAACAACACACACTACGCACACAACGCACACATACGCACACCTCACTCACTTATATCTATAATATATATAAATATATATATTATTTATATATATATAATATATTATATTAATATATATATATATATATATATATATGTATATATATATATATATATATATTATATATTTTTTATTTATTCATATAAACATTGCATATTTATATTATATATATATATATATTATATATTTATATATATATATATATATAATTTATATATATATTATATATCATATAAACATTGCATATATATATATATATATATATATATTTATATATATATATATATATATATTTATCATATAAACATTTTATATATGTATTTATATATATATATATTTATATACATTATATATATATATATATATATATATATCCCCTTTTATATATATGTATATATATACTATATATATATTTATATATATATTATATGATGTTTATTTATAAACACGCAAATCCATAAACACGCAAACAACACATTTTTCATCTATTCATTAATCAATCTATATTGGAAAGATTTAAGGAATCCAAAATTTAGGCCGCATATCAAAGCCCTCCAAGATCTGCCACGACATCGCCCCCCCCCCCCTTCTTTTCAGGGAAGGTCTCGCAAAATAAAGTACAACAATCATTATATAACATGAATTGGACAAATCCTTAACTTAAGTTGGACAGAAAAAATGAGTCTAAAACTGAGATAATGCCAGTACTCAGGATTATTATATACTAGGGAATTAGGCTGGTACTTACAGGTAACATACCCCAAGGTTCTCTTCTATACGGTGTCTAGAAAGGAAAAAGACTTTTACAATGCATTACCATTTGGAGTAAGAAACACGAACTACGACCATATGATTGAGGAAAATTTTAACTGATCAAAGAAAGAAAGAAGGGCTTATGTTGGGAAACTAGGGAAACATAGTGAATAATTTAATCAGTGTATCTTCTTCGGCGGAAAGCGAAGGTATACTTCCAAGGTCAATAATTAGTGGCAGTGGGCAGGTCATACTACCCAGGGACAGAGGGAAACGGACAAGTTAGCAACAAAATGGCGATTATTCGACACAATGGAATGCAGATCGTTGACAAAGGGCGTTTGTAATAAACGAAATTGTGGGGCAAAAGCTAGGAAAGTGGCGAATGTGTATATAAACATATAATATAATACATAGGCATATTCACACACACACACATACACACCAGACATATATATATATCATATATATTAATATCTATATATAATATATATTAAAAATTTAAATAGACTGGATATTCCTTGGAAAGTCGCCCGGGGATATGGCGTTTAGCTCTGTGTACAATTTTGACTCACCCATCAGCAAGCCTTAACTTTTTACAACATTCAACAAGGCTGAACTGTATGTCATTCTAAACGGATCAGGTCGTTCCCTAAGTGGATAATAAGATCGATAAAAGTGATGTGAAAGGAGGGAAAGGGAGAAAGTGGGGGGAGAACGGTTGCGATTAGGAGGTGAAAAGACAAAAATACCTTTCCCTTCTTTCATGTGGAGTTGCAAATACCCACACTGTGGAAAGAAAAGAAAAAGCTACCTTGGAGCACGCCCTTAAAGGAAGTGACGATTGATATTGTCTTCTCTCTCTTTCTCTCTTTCTCTCTCCCTCCCTGCCCTCCACCTCTCCTCTTCGCTTCTCTCGCTCTCTCTTCCTTCTCTCTCTCTCTCTCTCTCTCTCTCTCTTCTCTCTCTCTCTCTCTCTCTCTTCTCTATATATATAAAAATATATATATATATATATTATATATATATATACCTGTACTCCCCACGGGAGGAAGGAAAAAAGGGATGGAGTCATGTTTACTCCTGTGTGCCGTCTCACACTCCACGTCGTAATCTCTGGTTTCATTTCGTTGAGGCCGAGTTCTCTGATGAGATTTACGGTTGTGATCGATGTGGTAAAAGCTTTGTCGCGATGGAGATGAGTCCTGAGGCTTTCTTTCTTTATCGACTGTCATTGTAAGCCCCAAATGTGCAATTCTTGGTTCGCTGATCGACTATAATATCTGGCCAGAGATAATTTGTGTAGGATTTCTAGTGAAATTCTTCCTAATTTTGGTCAGATGTAATGTGTTAAAATCATTGAGCATATGCTTTGATTGTGAGTCAGTGATTTGAAAAAACTTTACCATCAAATTAATACGATTTTTTTTAAATCATTAAATATCTCTCGGTGACAGAACGATTCTTACGTCAACTTGAAGGAAACGCCCTTTTTGGAAGGATGACCACGCGAAATAAAAAGGCACCCAAAAGACTATAATCAGAGGATTCTCAACAAAGGAGGGGGCGGCAGAGTTATAAAGAAGAAGGAGCTGGAAAGTTTGCTGACCGACT
>NW_028234409.1:47358430-47367861 GCF_977035675.1 Penaeus japonicus
TATATATTTTTATATATATATATATATTATATATATATATATATATATATATATATATATATATATATATATATATATATATTATATCTGTCACAAAGGCAAGCATTCATGTTATATGTTTAGTGTTATAGGCATAAATTTGCGCTTGATAATTTGTGTGATCTATTATTGATGTCGTAGTTATCAAAATCAGCATTTTTAATGTTATCATCATTATTTGCACATCATTTTTTATCATTATTGAGAGTGTTTTCCATCATAATAATTATCATAATTATTATTACAGTTATTAATATTACTATTTATCATTATAAATTATCATAACCAATATCATCATTGTTATATTCATTATTTAGTTATGGTGATGATATGGGACAAATTATTCATTAGCCATTATTACCATTATTAAACAATATTGTTGATTATCAATAATATTATAATTTTTGTTAGTGGTTATAGTAATACTTTTTATCCATTTATTAACACTATTATTCACAAACTCTGTTATTATATCACCATATTATTATAATCAGCATCATTATATCATTATCATCATACTATGGTTATCATAATATTATATAGGCATTATTATCATTCTCTCATTATCATTGTTTTCTCTTGTTATCATATTATTTCATAATCATTTATCATCATACTTTCTATTGCCACCCATTAAAAAAATTTTTTAACCCTTTCATGAATATCATTTTAAACTGTATTTTCACCTGTAAACAGCAAGTCACTGAAAAAAATTTAATAAATAAAAATACTAATAAATCATGTTATGCGATTTGTCTTCACTTAACTGGCTAGAAAAGAAATATAAAAGCACTTTTGTTCGTTTATGCAAGACGGAAAAAAAAAAACGAAATGATTTTTATTGCTTATTTCGTCTAAAAAAAAAAATGAAGAAAGAAAAAAAAAAAAAAAACGAAAAAAAAGAAAAAAGAAAACAAAACGAAATGAGGAAGAGAAGAAAAGGAGAGAGAGGAGAAAAAAAGAAGAGGGGTTGGGGAAGTTGGAAAAGGAAAGAGAGAAAGACAGAAATGACAGTATAGTATATATGATTTTTTTTTTTTTTTTTTTTTTTTAGGATGAGGCAAATAATAATCTCTCTGTTTATAAGATCGGTTAATATTAAAGGTTTAGCGCGAGCATATCCCAAATATCTTACTTTATTACTGCTTATGAAAAATTGCGGATTTTTGGAATTTTCATTACCTGTCGCGGAAGATCAATTTTTTGAAATACGAAAATGGATTGTTTGACGTTTAGATTATAGATGTGGTGCCATTGTTATTATATCTGATTGTTTATCTCATTAACATATACAGACACACAGACCAATATACGCTATATTATATTTATATCTATCTATATTATATTTATGCTATCACTCTCTCTCTCTCACTCTCTCTCTCTTCTCTACCTCCCTCTCTCTCTCTCTCTCTTCATCTACTTCGCGCTCAACATCTACTCTCTATATATATATATATATATATATATATATATATATATATATATATATATTTATATATATATATATATGTGTGTGTGTGTGTGGGTGTGTGTGTGTGTGTATGTGTGTGTGTGTGTGTGTGTGTGTGTGTGTGTGTGTGTGTGTGTGTGTTGTGGTTGGGTATGTGTGTGTTGTTGTTGTATGTGTAATTGGTTATGTGTGTGTGTATGTGTATGTGTGGGTGTGTGGGTGTGTGGGTGTGTGTGTTTATATGTATGTATGTATATATATATTATATATATATATATTTATTTATATATATATATATAATATATATATATATATATATATATACCATATATATATATATATATATTTATATATATATATATATAATTATACATATATGTATATATGTATACATCTATATGTATATATGTATATGTATATATATAACATATATGCATATAATGTATATATGTATAAATATATATATATATATAGTTATATATATATATATATATATTTATATATATTTTACATATATTGTTATATATGTAAATATGTATATATGTATATATGTAAAATAAATATATATATATATATAATATATATATATATATATATATTTATATATATATATATATAAATTATATATACAAAGTAACTGTATATTTGTATGTATATGTATATATATATACATATTATATATATATATATAATATAAATTATATATAATATATTATATATATATATACAGAGAGAGAGTAGAGTAGGTAGGTGGATAGATAGATAGATAGGTAGATAGATGGGCGAATAGAATGAATTAGTAAATAGATAGATAGCTCGAAAGATAGATAAAAGTAGATAGATAAAGGTTTCAATAGAAAAAAAATCTTTGCTTATATTTTTTTTTTTCGACTAGAAAAAAAAAAAATATTTATACATATAGTGTTATTCTTTACTGAAAGTTTTGTGCTGGATCGTTACAATCCGAAAGTAGAGCACCTATCATCTGGGTTACAGTGGAAGGCGGCATTGGAATAATTTATTGCTCCCACCAGCTGTTTATACAGTCGTTTGTTGCTGCCACATGGCTGTCTCCATGGCTCATTGTACTGTAATAAAAGTTTGTAAACTGCCAGTAGCATCCTTTACCTGGTTAGATTATTTCGTTCCTTCTTTCTGTCCCTCTTTTTATCTTTCTTCTTCACTTTCTTTATTCTTGTTCTTCTTCTTCTTTATCCTTTCTTCTTCTTTTTTCTCTTTCTACTTTTTTCCATTTTCTTCTTGTTCTTCATCTCTTGTTCTTTTTTTTCTTCCTCTATTTCATTTTTCTAGCTTCTTCTTCTTACATTCCTTACTCATCTTCTTTTCTACTTCTTCCCCTCATTTTTCCATTTCTTATTTTCATAAATTGCTTCGTTCCCACACTTTTCCTACTTCTTCTCCATTCTCTTCCTCACCATTTTCTTCAACTTCTCCTAGTTTTCATTTCTTTTTCTGATTCTCCTCATTTCCTTCCCAGCAGTGCATGATTTTATGAATCCTTTAAAAATGCTTCGTGTATTTTGGAAGATCACAGCCAGTCTGCATATTCAATTTCTATTAGCTTAGTGAAGTTGGGCTCAGCATTGCCTCTGCATTGCAGCGACTCGTTCTTTCCTAACATTAAGTGTTATGGTTTCGGGAAAAGGTAAATAGTTGGCGCTTGCCGCCCGAATGGATGGTGACTTCTCTATACGCAAGGAAACGCTTTCTTTGAATTTAGTTATAAGCCAATGCCATTTGAAAGGATTCGCGCACACACCTACGGAGACGTACACATGCGCTGGCGTATGGATATATATGATAGTGTCGTAGTGTTCTATGTTTGCGGATATATATATATACATAATAAATATATATATATATATATATATATATATAAAATATATAATATATATATTTATATACTATCAAGTATATATATATATACATATATATCTATATTTATTTATATATAGTATAGGTATCAAATATATATGCATATATATATATATATATATAAAACTTCTATATATAATATCTATATATATATATATATATATTTCATATATATATGCTGATATATATATATATATATATATATATTATATATATATATATATATATTATATATATAACATACATAATATCACATATCAAATATTATAAATAATATATATATATATATATATACTATACATATAACATACACACAAACACACACACACAACACACACACCACACACACACACACACACACACAACACACACACACACACACACATATTATAATATATATATATATAGTATATATATATATATATATATATATATATATATGTATGTATATATACATATATATATCCAATATATATACATATATATATATATATATTATATATATACATATTATATACATATATATATATATATATATATAATTATATATAATATATATATTATATGTATATATATGTTATATATATATATATATATATATATATATGTTCTATATATATGTATATATATATAAATTATATATATATATATATATATATATATATATATATGTATGTAATATATATATATATATATTATATATATATATATATATATATATATATATATTATATTCCCTGGACGGTCATGCTGTATCGACAGAGGGAGCAGCATCTTGATGCAGCATTCTTTTTTCCTGTATTCTAGAAATCCATTCGAGTCGGAATTTCCCCATTCCAAATTCTCCCAAATTCGAGATTCCCAATAATTTCTCTTCGGGCACAGAATCCGCGCTGCTCCGTTTACCCTTTTTCATCCTGGCTCGGCTTTCACTTCCTCTTCACGCTTCTGCCTATGCTTCTCACGGCAGCTCACTTCACCTCCCCTCCAGTTCCTCCCTGCTTTCCCTCCTGCCTTATTTTTCATTCTCTTGCTTTTTTTCTCTTCTATATAGATCCCCTCTGCCTCTCCTTTCCTCTATTCTCTATCTCGATCCTTTTCATCCCTCTTCCCCTCTTCCTTCTCTCTTCCCCTTCCCTCAATACCTCTTATCTTCTCCCCTTCTCCCCGTTTCCCTCTCTCTTTCCCTCTTTCCTCATCTTTTTTTTCTCAATCATTTTCCTCCCCTCCTCTGCCTTTCCCTCCTCTTTTTTCCTTCTCTTTCTTCTTCTAACTCCTACTCTCCTGCCTCTTCTTTCTTCCCATTCATTCTCTTTCATATTCCCTTTCCGTCCTTTTTTTCTCTTCCTTCCCTTTATTTTACATTCCTCCTTCTTTTTGCTCTCATCTCTTATCCATTTTTTCCATCCTCCTCCTCTCCCTCACTCTCTCTCTCTCCTTTCCTCTTCCACCATCTCTCTTTCATCCCTCTCTTCTTCCTCATTTTTTTCCAACTTATTCCTTCTCTTCTCATTTCTCTTTTCCTTACCTTTCTCACCCTCCTCCACTACTCTCCTTCTTAATCTCTCTCTCCTTTTTCTCCTCTTCCTCTTCGCCCGCCTCGCCTTCTCTCACTCTTAATCTCTCTCCCTCTCCTCCCTCCTCCTCCTCTTTCATCCTACTCCTCATCTCCTCTCAATCCTTCCTCTTCTTCTCCTCTCCTCCTCCACCTTCTCTCCCTCTTTTTTCTTCCTCTCCTCATTTCCTTCCTCTATTATTTCTCCCTTTCCTTAATCTCTCCCTGTTCTCTTCCTCTATTCTTCTTTCTCTCCTTCTTCGTCTTTCCTTTTCACTCCTCTTCCCTACCCCTCCTCACCCCCTCCCCTTACCATCCTCCTGGTTCCCTTTTCCTCAAGTCCAAACGATCAACAACATGCAACATATACTCTTATCTATCCCTGCATGACTCAAGCAGTCATGCAAATGTAGACTTTGCAGATTTATTAGTCTAGCAGGAAGGTTGGAGCTTATCATTTAATAGCCAAGCATGTAGCGTGTTAGTTTGAGTTCCATGCTTGCTGGTTGTTGAGGGTTGAAATGGGTGTGCGTTGGCTGCTTGTGTGTGTGTGCTTGCTGTCTGTGCGTGTTTTTTTTTTGTTGCTGTTTTTTGCGTCTGTATTTGTGTTCTTGTTGCGTTTGTTTGTATGTGTGTGTGTTATTTTTATTATAATCATTATGGTCATCGCCATATTATCATCATTATCATCATTATGAAAAATCGAAAGATTGTTATAAATTATTATTGTCCTTTTTTATTGTTTTCATTATTACTATTATCCTAATTATGATTATTATTGTTACTATTGTTATAATCATTGTTAATATCATCATTACCATCCTTATCCCTATCATTATTACTACTATAAGTATCATTATCATTATAATAATTATCATTATCATTATTACTATCACTATCATTATCATTGGTATCATCATTATCATAATCATTATCATCACATCATTACCATTATTACTATTAATACCATGACTGTACTCGAGGGTTGCTTGGCCAATCAAGCAATTCATTGTCATTGGTTAAGGCGCAGAACATTTGCGCTGTTTTTAACCTTCGCTTGTCTTTAAACCCCGCTTTATCAAATTATCTTCCGTTCTACAAATTCCCTCTGTCGGTCTGTTAATTGTGCACTACTTCTGTCTGTCAAGCAATGCCTCGTCTGGTAACATTTCTCTGGGGTCTGGCTTATGTCTGTTGGCAGAGATCAACCCGTTTTTTTTTTTTTTTTTTTTTTTGGGGGGGGATGGGGGGTCCCGTGCTGTAGTTTTGTCATTGTAGCAAAACTTTTCCCTCGTATTCTAGACTATTGCAAGCTGACACATGCCATTACAATGGTTTGCAGGTTTGGGATTGGATAGAGAAGTGAAGTGGATTTATGTGACATTCGAGGACTATTCAATTTTTGATTTTGTTTTCCCATTTATAGTGTGTCATTATCACTGCTAAATCATTATCAACACCATCAATCATTAACTATCACCATCACTATTACCACCCTCTAAAAATGAAACAATTCTTCCTCATAACACAACCAAAGCAAAAAATCCTTTTCTCGTGCCTCTAACGTTCATCTAACCGAGATTCAATTCACACAAAGACAGCAATATCCAAGAGTGACTTTCATGGCAAAGCCAAGAGCTCGATTCATAATAATACATTCATAACTAATTGCCCGTTTAATTTTCCTGCGCCATTATAACGGGAGAGGAATGTTAATGGCACAGGAACCATAAAGCGAAGGGCGATGTAATTACGGTCTAAGGGAAGGATTCATCAGACTTTTCGTAAAGTGAAGGGAAAGGAGGATAAAAGGGAGAGTAGAGAGGGAAGGGGAGAAGAAAGCACTGATGGAGAAGGTTGGGAGTCGAGAGAGGGGAGAGAGAGGGAGGGGAGGAAGGGAGAAGAAGGGTGGGAGGGGAGGAAGGGCGGGAGGGGAAGGAGGAAGAAAACGAGAAGAGGGGGTGAGGTGGGTGCGGGGGAGAGCGAGGGAAGGGGAAAGAAGGAAAAAAGAAAGAGGGGCGGCGGGACGATAAGAGAGAGAGATGTGGGGAGGGAGGAAAGAGAAAGAGAAAGGGAGGGAGGATGGGGAGGAGAGAGGAAATGAATGGGAAAAAAAGATAGAGGGAGGAAAGGAGGGCCGGAAAAAGAGAGAGTGGATGTGGGTTGGGAGAGAGAGACAGGGAGGAGGAGGAAGAGAGAGAGGGAGTGAGAGAGAGCGAAAAGAGGAGAGTAGGCGAGTCACTCGATGGAGAACGGGGAGAAGGCGAGATGATGGGGAGGAGAGAAGAGAGAGGAGGTAAGAGGGAGGGAGGGAGACAGGAGAGAAGGAGAGACGGGAGAGACGGGAGAGAGAGAGACAAGAGAGGAGAAAGAGATGAGAGAGAGAGAGAGCGTGAGGAAGCGGGAGAGCGGGAGAGATGAGAGAGAGAGGAGTGAGATGGGAGGGAGAGAGGAGGAGAAGAGTGAGAGGAGGGCGCGGATGAGAGAGGACCAGAGACGGGACGGAGGAGGAAGCGAGAAGGAGAGGAGAGGAGAGATGGGACGGAGAGAGAGGTGGAGGTGAGAGAGAGAGGGAGAAGAGAGAGAGAGGACGAGTGAGGAGAGTAGAAGAGGGGACGGAAGGAGAGGTATGAGGGAGAGAGGGTGGAGATGGAGGAGGAGAGGAGGGAAGAGAGGGAGAGTGGAAGAGAAGGAGATGAAGAATGATTGGAGGAGAGAGCAGTGAGAGGAGAGATGGAGGAGGAGAGAGAGAGAGATGGTGGAGAGCAGGATGAAGAGAGAGAGCTGGAGAGAGTAGAGAGAGAGAGTGAGAGAGAGGAAGTACACTGAGAGGATAAGAAGAGAGATTGAATGAAAACATAAAAATCAGAGCACCGCCAAGCCTATTACTTTCAGGAGAAATGGTCCCCAAAAGTCCCCATCCTTAAAGAACTTGAAATATCCGCATTACATGATATTTGACTTTTATTTTATTTTCTTGGAGACAGAAGGTTCTAGGGAGAAGAGGTTGAAAATGAAATAGCTATGGGACGAAAATTCATCCCTCTGCCTTATAATAATTTCTATTCTTCTCCCTCTACCTGTATATAAGAATGGAAATGTGGCAAAATAGTGGATGATGATGATGATAAGGATGATGGTAATAATAAGGATAATAAGGATAATAAGAGATAATAATCATAGCATTTAGCATGATAATGATAATGGCAGTATTACTTTGAAGGATAATGGTAAAACAATAATAAAATAACAATAGTATAACGATGATAATGGTAATCATAACAACAATAGCACAATATCGATAATGATAATAATTATATCTGTAATGGTAATAACTTGTTATGATAAGAAATTGTAAGGATAATAATAGTAAAAATCATAACAATCAAAATACTTATAAAATTAAAGGAAAACAATTAATACATTTCTCAATGCCATTATTATCAATCCAATTTCTCGCAACGTATCTGGACAAAATGCGAAAGAACACTATTAACCTCATATCTTCGAAGGAGAGGAGAGAAAAGCTCAAAGAAGTAAAGTATGAGAAAAGTAAAGATAAAATAGATAAAACTGAGGTAGGGGATTGGGAATTTTTTTTAGGAAGGAAGTGAGCTTCAGTCTTTTACTTTGTGGTGCAAGGATTGTTGGCTTCTGCTACAGCTACAGACATTTCTTTACGTTTATATATATATATATATATATATATATATATATATATATATATATATATATATATAAATTATATAAATATATATTTATATATATATACCCTCACTATATTATCTATATATATATATTCAATATATATATATATATATATAACATATATATGTATATACATCTATATATATATATATAATATATATATATATATATTATATACTATATATGTGTGTGTGTGTGTGTGTGTGTGTTAATGTTGTGTTGTGTTGTGTGTGTGTGCTGTGTGTGTGTAATGTATGTATGTATGACATGTATACATAATCTCTATAGATATTAGATAGATAAAAAAGAAAGATTGATTGATAGGATAATCAAGATGTGTGTGTAATGTGTGTGTGTGTGTGTTGTGTGTGTGTGTGTGTGTGTGTGTGTGTGTGTGTGTGTGTTGTGTGTGTGTGTATATATATATATATTATTATATATATATATAAATATATATATATATATTTATATATGTGTGTGTGTGTGTGGTGTTGTGTTGAGGGTGTGATGTTGTGTGTGTAGTGTGTGATGTGTGTGTGTGTGTGTGGTTGTGTGAATATGTACATATATATAAATAATACATATATATATATACATATATATACATATATATATATATATATATATATATATTTATAATACTATATATAGGATATATATTGTGTTTGTGTGTGTGTGTGTGTGGTGTGTGTGTGTGTGTGTTTGTGCGTGTGAAATATGTACATATATATAATAATATTAACATATATATATACATATATATATACATATATATATATATAT
>NW_028234409.1:47367961-47372961 GCF_977035675.1 Penaeus japonicus
ATATTATATATTTATATATATTTATAGATATAATATATATAGATATATATATATATATTATAGACATAGTATGGATTTATTAAGTGATTGAGAGATATATATATAGATTATGATGATATAGATAATACATACTGACAGATACACACTCTCACACACACACACACACACACACACATCAAACACTCACACACATTCACACAGATATATATTGATTTTGTGAATTTTATTGATAGATTGTGTGGTGGGGTGGGGGGGGATGGTGTGTGCTTGTGTTGTGGGGGGGGGGGGTGGGGGGTGGGGGGGTGGGGGGGGGGGGGGGGTGTATTGTGTGTTGTGGTGTTTGTGGTGTTGTTGCGTATACAATTAATACAAACACACTACTCACACACAACACACACACACACATTATATGCATATAGATATATATATATATAAAATATAGATTTATATATATAGATTAATATATATATAGGTATGTATTAGATATATATATAGTGTGATGTATATTTATTATTATAGAGATATATATAATATTTTTAAGATAGTATATTTAGATGATATATTTGTATGTATATATATATAATTGGGGAGAGGTTAGTTTGCTTGATATATATAAAGATTTATATATGATTGAATGAGGTATATATGTATATGGAGTTTTATTATATATAGATATATATATATAATTGATATATATTTATATTTATTTTTTTTTAGATATGATATATTTTTTTAGAGAGTATGATACATGAGATTTTTAGAGATTTAGATAGAGTTGGGGGGGTGGGGGGGTGTGTGGGGTGGTATTTGATATTAGTTATATATATATTATTGAATAATTTATTTTTATTAGTGATTGTAGTTATTTGGCTGTGTTATATATATATAGTGATTTGTGATGTGAGATTTATCTATTTGGGATAGGTCACAATGTTGTATGGTGTTTGATTCTTAAATCCGATGTGTTTAGGCTGTTATTCGTAACACCTATATGGACATCTGTAATTCTTGAGTACATATACCATAAAGTGCGGAAAAAAAAATTACAAAACAATAAAAAAAATAAATACAATGGGTGTGAAATTAATACAAAGCTGTCAGGGTGATATGTACAACCACACTCACACATCACACACAACTCAATACATACATACACCCACACACACACACACACCACACACACACACAACACACACACACACTCACATCATATAGAAATCTATAATATATTATATATATATATATAGAGATATATATATCTATATATTATATAACATTTATCCAAATCAAACAAATACCCGTGTTATTCTTGTGTTTATATTCTATGACACCCTGCCACTTCTTCTGGGGACTCTTCCTCCAGACCTCCGCCACCCCCAACTTCCCTAAGAAGCTCATGTGGTAAGATCGTAATCCTTGAAGTAATTACGCCCGTCTCTGAGTTCACCAACCGTAACCATGTGCTCTGAAAACGTTCCCGCATAAAGAGCCGGTGTTTGTTATTCACCCTAAATACTGTTATGGGTCTGTTTTATTGTGCCGGGAAACTGTATGGTGTCTTTGTTATTTCTCTATGTTTTTTTTTTTTTTTACTAAGGAGGGGAGGGGGACGAAAGGTTGTTTAGGTCTGTTATAAAAGTGATAGTAAAAGAACTCTTTTGGATTTAGGCCTCGGATATCAGCAAGAGCGCACTGGACGGCTTACGGTGTGGGATGTTGGTGTTATGTGTTATCTTTAGGATGATTATTATTGTATTACTATCAGCCGTGATTAATTCCTTGGATTTTAAGGATCATGAAATATTTTATGTGTATACAATGTAGCAGCTTAAAGAGTGTAGAAATCGAATGACTTTGATTGCCGTGCCGACTGTAAAAAAAAAGAAAAAAAGAGAAGAAAAAGAAAAATCTAGCACCTAGATTTGGAGCCACTGATTTATCGAAAAAAACTAAAATGTTTTGAGTAAGAAATCCATAGGACACAAAGAGTGAAATCATTAAAGAATTTTCTTGTTACAATTCAGATAACTCAACACTACACCAGCCACGAGCGAAAGTAAACGATTATTAGAGCGGTCCATCATCGCAAGAGAGAATTAAAAAGGGGATAATAAGGCGAAAATTAATATAACTAGAGAGATGGTATTATTCTAGAGTTCATATACAAGAAACTGCTGAGGGTTATAAAATTACCTCATGGTTTTAACAGATAAAGAGTCCTAGCTGCCTGAGTGAAAGTGCCAAAAACTCTTGAAGATGCGTAGGTGCAATAGACAATTGTTAGTACACAAAAATAGGGGTAAAAGCAAAAAAAGGAGGACTTCGAACAATTGGGAACCCGGGGACGCACTCTACTAGTTACATA
This sequence comes from Penaeus japonicus, assembly GCF_977035675.1. Taxonomy (NCBI): domain Eukaryota; kingdom Metazoa; phylum Arthropoda; class Malacostraca; order Decapoda; family Penaeidae; genus Penaeus; species Penaeus japonicus. The sequence continues at coordinate 47,370,327 of NW_028234409.1, forward strand.
TAACATATAGCCTTGTGATCTAGAGTGGATGGGGGTAGCTTTAGGGATTAGTGACTTCGGAGTACGAAGGTCCCCTGTATGCATCACCGTCAAAACAGTAAGTATACGAGGTCCCTTACCATCACATTCGAAACATAGTACGAGGTCCCTTAGGAAGCCGATGCACGGACTAAACATATGTCTCTCTACGAGGTGTTTCCTTTACCATCACTTCTAAACAAGTATGGGTAGGTTGCCCTTACCATCACTTCTAAACATATGTATGAGGGAGTCCCTTACTATCAACGCCTAAACATAGTACGAGGTCCCTTGACCATCACATCGTGAAACATAGTACGAGGTCCCTTACCTATCGAGCGTCTAAACATATTACGGGAGGTCCTTATGACCCATCACTTCTAAACATAGTATGAGTCCCTTACCATGCACGTCTAAACATAGCACGAGGTCCCGCTTACCATCACGTCTGAAACATAGCACGAGGTCCCGTTCCATCAACGTCTACACAGAGGTGCACGAGGCCCTTACCAGAGCACGTCTAAACATAGCACGAGGTCCCTGACCATCACGTCGAATCATTATCACGTGAGATCCGCGTTACCATCACGTCTAAGGACATAGTATGAGTCCCTTACCAATCGACCCAGTCTAAACATAGTATGAGGTCGCCCGTTGTAACCAATCAAGTCTAAACATAGCAACGAGGTCCCTTAACCATCACGCGCCTAAACATATATGAGGGGGCCCTTTGACCATCACGTCTAAACATAGGCACGGAGATCGCCGTTGAGGCCATCACGTCCTAAACACTAGTATGAGGTCCCTTACCATCACGGTCGGGTAGAACATAGCACGAGATCCCTTGACGCGATGCACGTCGTAAACATAGTACGAGGTCCCTTACGATCTACGTGCGTAAACATAATACGAGGTCGCCTTACCATCAACGTCTAAACAAAGTGAGAGGTACCCTTAGCAATCACTCGGTCTCGAAGAGATAAGTTTTGCATGAGACATACATGTCACGCCACTCGTCAACTGAATACTACGACAAATCACTTGATTAATAACGTAAGTGGGGCTGAGGATGATCGAACATGACTCATGCTGGGAATTATACCTTAGGCAGAGCACATGGGATCAGGGTAAGATATGTTTAACCGACATTAAGAAAAGAGAAGTGATAGTAGCGAGGGTCATAGGCTGTCGGAATAAGGACGACAGCAGAAAAAGAAACGTGAAAGCAGAATGGGGAATATAAAAGCATAAGGGAGAGAATGGGACAAGACGCAACTGGCAAGATGGTGCAAAATGAAATGACGAAAGATGGCGCACTAAAACATGAAAAGCCAGGGGGCGCAAGACGAAGAAGGAAAACATGTGGGGAAGACCTACGCCCTGCCAGTGATGAGGATAAGAAAAATATATATATGGCATTTTTTTTGAGATCTTATTGTGTCTGTGTGTGTGTGTGATGATGTGTGTGTGTGTCGTGCCGCGCAACGAGGATATGGGTATATGAGCTGTGGCGTGCGAATACGAGTTCCGAAATTTAAGCTGTAGTTTAAGATTATATTTTATTTTGAATCATGTTTTGTTATGTTGTATTCAAATCTTCTTCATAAACGAATGGATAAGGGATGAAGAGTTAGCGTTCGGTTCCCGAGAGCTTCTTATTCTATCGCCATAGAACTGTCTTGTTGCGGTGTGAGATAGAAGACTAGTTACAATGGCCCTCGTATCAGATTCCCCTTCCGAGGACAGGATCTGTTTCAGAAATTCCTTCCTTGTATCGCTGAAGAGCAAAGGATTTTGAGATACTTTGCTGTCTTGCCTGATGTTCCGCGGTCGTCACGAGCAACCATATTCCATTCTGCGCGGGACGTTGGTATTTCATATAAAAGGGAGAAAACCTACATTCAGGCCCTTGCAGTGACCAGCCTAGATAGTCGAGTGTAGCCTTAGGGGCTGAGGTCCTGTTGAAGGGGAAGTACATGACGGATCCTGGATGATATTTATATTTCGTGTACGGTGGGAGTATTCCTGTTCCGGCGAGGCGTCGACACGGTTTTTACGTCGGGGGGGGGGGGGGGGGGCGTGTGTAGGAGAATGAGTATTATTATTTCCATGAAGTTGTTGGGAAAAGTCTGGCCGTGTTTTCGATTTTTCCTTTCTTTCTTATATTTAGCTCGATGCAATGTATAGTGCATAGATGTATGAAATTGCTAATATATTAATAAACACGTGACTAAAATTTCAACGAGTAGTATAATAATGTAGTACTATCTAATATTTCTTTCCCTGGGAGCATGTTTGATTACCTTTCTGTTTACTCACCACACACATCACAGACAACAAAACACACACAGCACACGAGCGGCACGCACACACACACCACTACAACATAGCTGCAGCTCACGAACATTCGACACACGCATCCTACTACAAGCACACGCACACAAACACACACACACACAGCCACACTAACGAATCACACACACAAAGTGATACACACACGGAATTTTAATGTATTTTTCCTATATTTTTATAATCAGAAAAATGTTTAACACGACATTAGACTCTTTATAAGATGTGAGCAAACTCGAAAGTACATATAATGTTAATAGGAATGATA
>NW_028234409.1:47389867-47397367 GCF_977035675.1 Penaeus japonicus
GTACCATAATACAGCATGAGATGTCAAAAATTGGTGAGCAGCTATCCTGCCTTTTCAATATGTAGCATTCAAAATTTAATCTGGTACTGTCTGGCAAGTTTCCTCCAGTCACCTCCATTATACCACATTCATATCCCCCATTTCCCCGTTAGGCCAAAATTCCTGAGACAATCACACAATCATGTTTCCCGCCTTTTCATGTAACTGATGTGCTGTATGGCGTAAAACATTTTGCTAAACCCCCTTCACATTCCTCTCCCCCATTCCCCCCTTAACTTTTTAATGCTCTGTTGCTTCACTTTGTATGTATTTGATATATGACATATTCAGGTGTGTAAGATCACTCTTGACACATCAAAGACCTGAATCTGTCTTGGTGGGACTTGTAAACTCAGAGCATTATTTATGACTGGGGTGCGGAAAAAGTGGGTTTGTTTCTAAGGGTCTAGGGTCTAAATAGAAGATAATATGACTGAACAATGTTCATAAGGATAAATACTATAAAGAAAAAAAGTTCAAAGCTAGTTAATTCATGTTTGCCAACAGTCTCTTGGGGACTGCAGCAAGTAGACACAAAGTAAATAAAAGAAATCAATTGAGGGTATCTTCAGTTCTTATTTAAACGGCCCTAACAAGAGACCTTCATCTAATACACAAAAGTAATTTAGATCTCTTTCTATGCAGTTTCCCCCTTTTTTTTATATAGAAAAAGTGAGGTATTTGTGATATTGTATCCTACAAATGGATGAGAATAAGGTATTGCCATATAGTGAGGGATTTTTACAGCATCTGAAGGGCACATGATTGCTTTTTAACCCATTCACGCTGAGGCGATTCCAGCTCTGACTGGTCAGAATGCTGGAGTTTTCGAACGCATAAGCCTAACGCCTCGGGATTCTCGGGCACACTAGCCGCGAGCCTGGGCTATCCGCTCACTCACCCCGAGCGCCGGCCTTGACCAAATATCTCGTCGACAGCGTCTGATACAAAAACCACAAAATGTGTCTGCATGTCATCCAACATGAATGGGTTAACCCATCAGCAGCAGATGGCATGATTAGTTGCAAAGGCAGAGTCGGTCATAGACCCGGATGGCACCGTGCCAGACATGTAAACCAGCCATCTTACTGCACAAATATTTATTTAGTACCATGACCAATGGGTTAAGAAGGGTAGAGAAGCCATGAAAACATTGTTGGTAGGCACACAGGTATCTACAAAATATTGATTCCCTTTATGGTGTTTTGTTTCAAGGTATGAATGTACCTACAAATGACTTTAGTTAAAAAAAAAAATTAATAAATAAAAGGTTTGCATTTATAATCATAGTAATAATAATAATAATAATAAAACTGAAAAAAAATAACACATAAAAGGTATGGTGTGTAATTAATGAAGAAAAACTTTTCTCATAATTCAGAAACAATCAGAATGCAACAAAATAACAGGTTTTTTACAATTTCATCATACACTTATAAACTCCTCCACGCATCACAAAAAGGGGTTTCTTATTGGCATTACAGCTGTTGTATACATCAACAACTAAAAAAAAAAACATCAAACAATCTTACTACAGCAATATTACTATTCAATTGTAAGGTATATCCTCACACCTCCAAGCATCTCCTTTATCACTATAATCTTAGAACTGGAAACAATATACTAAAGCACATTCTCACATCTCTGAACATTTTCTATATCAGAAATTGAAATAGGCATGTTTGTTGAGCAGGAATCTCCAAATGACTAAAATAGAGACCAACCAATATTACTCCTTGCTTACATTTTTTTTTTTTTCCTCTCTCACTATTCATATGATCAAGAGATCATTGTGATATCTTTTCATATTTAATATTGCACTGTAAGTTGCCATTGTACTCTAAAAATAGTAAAACAAAGTAAAATAATAACAAATACCTGACTGCCCATGCAAGGAGCAGAATTAGTCACGCCAATTTTCAACTCAATTTATTGTGGTCTCTTGACCGACAATAGTTTCTCTTCCTCCTCTTGTCATTGAGTGAAAAACTGCTCAGAGGTTAGATATCAACCTCAATAAAGACACTGGCAGCTGAGACACTGGAATTTCTCAAGTCTTGAGTGTATATGTATCTGTTGCACATGACACAGTATTTCCTAGACTAGTCCTGGTATTGACGTTCATATTACGTGAAATTCATGATATATATATGAATTGTGGATTGTGGACATTCAAGTACTGGGTTTTATTTACATTATAAGTTTATTTTTCTCACACCTTCCTGAAAATTGTTATATGTTTTCATGAGAGAATAATAAATTCTTATCGCAATTAAAGACGAAATGCAATTAATCCCATTTACCTGCCACAAGCAAAGAGTGAAGAAGGTGTCACTGGTTTTCTAGACTTTTTCCTGTCTGTTTCCTTAGGATACACTATGTTCAATTTCTGGTTCCTAAATTAATGGGTTTGGTAATTTATAAATATACTTATAAACTTTGAAATGAATCAAGGACCAGCTGGTTACCACAAAATCAAGACTCAAGCCAAGAACCATGAGTTAATACACATGGAGGATCATATTTGTTACCATTGCTATCATGTCAGCATGATTTCCACTATCAGAAATGGATCTTCAGTCAAATTGCAAAATCTATTCTTCTCTTTCCCACCCTAAATATGTGAACTGCTCTCTCAAAATTCTTGTTTGACTCTTGGCATTGGGGTCAGACAAGGAAATAAAGTTATTCACCTGCACTAATAGTTTTCTGCATTTAGGCAGAAGAAGTACCTCTCTGCTGCTACACTGAGCACAGGCATCACAAAGGAATAAATATGCCAGCTTGTATATTTCAAAATAATCCAAATAACTAATGTTTGCCATAACTGCTCAAAGCCAATTTATCTGTACCCAGCACCATCTGAAGATGAATCAGAGCATAAAGGATTTCTGCAAGTTTATGGGTTTCCTGTCTTTTCCCTTTGTTGTTTTAGTTATGAAGTCTCTGGTCATTAACTAACCGACCAATGAAGATTCAAAGCAACACATTCAGTATTGCTAACAACAATGCCTTTCTATTGGCTTACAATTAAATCTTTTACAGAATAAATGAAATGATATTATCAACTACCTTTGCACTTCTACATGCTTGCTTATTTACCTATTCAGTTTTAATGACACCTTCAGTATTTCATTAGACTCACAGATATGGGATCAAGTGGTCAACTTACTCACTCGCTCACCCCATACGTATATTCAAGTCGAGACTCAAGACCTTTATGCAGCCACAACATACAAATTTACAAAATAGGGAACTGCAATACCAATACACCATACATAGGTCTTTAACCCATTAGCAGCGGATGGCATGATTTGGTGCAAAGGCAGAGTCGGTGATAGACGCGGATGGCACCATGCCAGACATGTAATTCAGCTATCCTACTGCACAGACCTTTTTTTAATACCGCGACCAATGGGTTAAGATGATGATAATGGGCAATGCCTTCAATTGGTCATACAAGGTAGATGTTTCATAGTTACATATGGCTGGCTTGCCACTGAGGTATAAACAGTGCTTCCATTGTTTCAGTATTTGTTAAACCATAAGCAAGGTCTTGACTATGTGCACAAAGCTCTCGGAAAGCTCTATTAAGCCATAAGAGAGAACATAACTGGAGTCACAAGTGCATCCTGAACAGCACTTCAGACATGATTTACTTCAGAGAGAGGGAGTGGCGTATAACATATTGCAATTGCTCGCTCTCTTTTCCTGTCAGTTAATGAATACTTGTTTTTTTTTGCATGTGTACATTTCATTATATTATGTGGTGTAAATGTGCCATCTGACAGAAATTCTCAAACTTGTAATGGACTAAAATTGTAGTATGAAGTCCATATTAGCCAATTAGCTCAATTCTTTATAAGTAGTGAGATAAAAGTATCATGGGAGCACAAAGCAACTTTTAAAAAATAGGTTTACTTTCACTGAAGAAAGAAATAATAGAAATAGTCATCCCCAATGCAAAAAAAAATGAAGAAATGGGGAGAAAGCGGCAAACTTGTGCTATGGGTGAGAGTCTACACCACAAAGCAGCTATACTGGCACATTACAGCCTGGTCTGGTTTACCTTCCTCCTTTAATCCATTCATAATGGATGGCACCGTGCCATACAACATAAACCCGTCACATGACTGTATACATATTTTATAAAAACAGCGACACCAATGAGTTAATTAAACCTGCACTTCCAGCACTACCAGGACTTTAGAGCAGAAGGTTATCATCTCGAAGAATGTTGTCACTCTCTGAAGTTGATAAAGACCATGGATGGGCATCCTTCAGATTTCTTTTCTGCTGGTGCAAGGAGAGTGCTTGCTCAATTTTGGTGTTTATAGTAATTATAGTAATCATAATGATAGTTCCCATTATCAGTCACTAAATATATTCTTTACTCTTGGTGTAATAAAAAACACTATTCTCCCCTAGCATCAATAATGTTGTGACAAGTATCGTCAAGTCAAAACGTCTGTCATTAGAACCAAAAATTGACTCACTTATGTTGTATGTTGGGTTTTATTTCCGAGTGAGGCAGCTTTACGCAACATACCTTGACTTTCCTCACTACTTTTAGTGACTCATTGTAAATTTTTGTTTTACTGTATTTAGAGATTTTGTATGTCATATCACAGGCTCTATCAATGCTGCAGTTTTCTAAACTTGTAGTTTAGAGTTCATATCAAGCTCATTATTTTCCTTATATTCAGTGTGATAGATGTATTGCTGTTTTATGGGAGAACAAAAAGGAACTATTTTTTCATATTCATAAACTGTCATGAACGAATACAAAATGTATAACAATTCACAATTAAGATATCATGTAGGGAAGAGGAAGGAATCTAGCCACAGTAAAAAGCATCCCTACTGGCACAGAGGCACACTGTAGACATTGGGCATGGTTTGAGTCACCTTCCTCTTCATGTTCAGCCTGCACATCCTTCATCTGCGGTACTTTAGAGCAAGAGGTAGGCAACTTTCTATGTGACATCACTCTATAAAGATAGTGCTTGCTAGAGACATTGGATGGGTGTTATTCAAGGCTCTCTTTCCTGCTGGTGCAGGAAGAATGTGGTGCCATCTAGGTTTTGGATGTTTGGTGAAACCAATTTTGCTTAATATTATGGCAATTAAAGAAATTATGACTGCAATTGTCAACATCACTCACTCATTACTCATAGCACAATAAAATAACCCAGTGATCTAGAATCCCCAAACGTCATGTACATAATGATGCCCATCGTCAGGCCAGTGCTCCTGCGTCAATTATGTCACGACACCCACACGCAGAGGGTTCATGCACATTAGTATATATATGTGAAGATGTTATTGCAATAATAGGAATAATTATTTCTGCAGATCTATCTTAACCCAATCCCGACTGGCCCGGCGAGAAGTGGCAACCCTCTACGCCAAGCCTATGCAATACTGCATCAGGAACGTTACACTCGTGTGTCGTACCCGTCATCAGGCATTTAGCCATGTCACACGGGTGTGACACACCGTCATCATTGGGTTAAGAAAGAAAAAATACACAAGGATGCCTAATTTGTCTAAAGCATGAATGATAATATCAGTGGTAATGATCTGACTCGATCTCACAGGAAACATGTATGAAAACATTTAAAAGAATAAATTCAAGTTATTACAAAGACTTTTTGACAGTCCTTGCTATTAAGATGTAAGGATAAAGTCTAAGTATTTGTTTGCTTCTTGGGAGTGCTCGTCTTTTGCTGTGCTGTTTAAATGTTTGAGGAGGAATGGTAAACATTAAGACTTTTTCAAACATTTCTGTCATATTAACCAAGATATTTGGTACTCCTGAAGCAAAAACATTTCATAAAATTGACAGCCTTCCCTTACTGCTATAATAATAGAATAAACGATATGCAGCAATAACACTTATCTGTAGATACCTTAAGTCACACTGTGCACGTATGAATGATGTATAATTTCAATGGTCAGCAAAGTTTTACTTTGCCTAACAGACACTGACACAAGTTTCCTCTCTCTTTTTATTAAATTTGTTCTTAAAGAAGTCTGCTGCCTTGGTCACTGTTTTGTGTGATTTCAAGGATAATATGACCTGAACTATACCAACACAACCAGTGATAGTGAAACAGTGGCTTTCGAAATGTAATTTTGTAATTATATTGGATGCATCAATCAAAAAAAGCTTAAACTTTCAGATATGGAATGCCTACAATTTTAGGTTATACAACTTATTGTTAAGCATTCACTAAAGCTGCTACACTTTGGACTAAGGAAAAACCAACAAGACTAACAATTTTGTATTCTGGCAAGATAAAAAGTTTGAACTGCTTCCTTACTTGACAATAAATGGGCAGGGAGATCTACAAGCTCAATCTTACCAGAATACAAGAGTTGGCATTTTCCTGTGTGCCAATAAGTAGGGAGGTTTACCATTTTAAAAACCTTTTGCACAAATTTGCTAAGTGTAGCTGGAAATAACCAGTTAACCCATTCACGCCAGGGCGATTCCGGCTCTGAATGGTCACAATGCCAGGGTTTTCGAACGCATAGGCCTAACGCCTCGGGATTCTCGAGCGCACTAGCCGCGAGCCTGGGCTGTCCGCTCACTCACCCCGAGCACTGGCCTTGACCAAATATCTCGTCGATGGCATCTGACACAAAAACCACGAAACGTGTCAGCACATCATCCGGCGAGAATGGGTTAAAAAATGCATCAAGCAACAGCTGTAGGTTATGCACTCAGCAAAAAGTCTAAATGGATTCCAGCAAGAAAGCTAGGACTAATCCACTAACTACAGAAAGTCAAAGAAAACTCAAAATAGCTTGTTGAATGCATGACCACAATTACTCAAGCAATCACCACCACCTCTATGCCTTTGGCAACAAATTTCAACCATATTTATTCTAGCAGGCTATTGCTTGTAGACTTCCCTCATGATTTATCATCAAATAAGGAATCAGTTTATTGTTTATCTTACTAGAATACATGTCATGGAGGTTTGTTGTCATTAACTGGAGCATCATAGATGTAAAGGCCATGGCAATCATGAGATAATCATGGGTTTATGAATCACTTGAATTGGTAGGGTAATATTATTTACTGTCCTTATCAGTACAGATGCAGCAAAGACCCATGAAAATAATGATAGCAACACATTTAATACACAAAGTCCCTGGGAGTCTAGCCCAACCTGGCCTTGCTCAAACAAGTCTCAAGTTGAGACATTTTCGGCGTTTGAGACTCGACCAATGATTCAAAGTTAAACAAAATAAGGGTTTCTTGAATTTCCATTCCATATATATAATCATGCATAACATATCATCATGTGTATACATTTCAGTTGGAAATACTGATTATATCCATTGTAGCCATGTACCTAGAAATTTGAGTTCTGTTGTCACGTAACTCCTGAAGCATTTCCGAGATGAAGAGTGTTGTTGCTATTTCCAATTTCTCTCACAAATATCCCA
>NW_028234409.1:47404867-47409867 GCF_977035675.1 Penaeus japonicus
ACTTGCAATCCCTCACCTGTGCCGCCTGCCCTCGGGCCCTTGGCGTCCTCCCGCGGCATCCTGAAGGTGAGGAAACGGCCGAGATGAGGAGGCGGGGGAGGGAGGACGTGGGGGAAGGGAGATGGATGGAGGAGTTGTGTCTGGGTGTTTTGGTGTGCATGACTCGCTGGGGGAGAGACTGCATGACTGCTTGCAAGGCGCTGCTGCTTGGATGCAGTTCTTGCCTCTATGCCCTCCTCCCTTTTAGCGATGCCTCGCGTTTTTTGGAAGGATTCAGAAGAGTTTCTCGCAGGATTTTTTGTGTTCGGTGACAAGATGTGGAGTGACAGATGTGTTTGGGGGGAAAAGTAAACAATTTCAGACAAGAAAAAATATTGTTGGAAAGGATTGTGTGTCTGTGCTTGTTATGCTTGAAATGCTGTTTTGGGGAAGTGAAGAAAGTATAGTTTGTGTTTATGACAGTGTAATTACAGCTGCAGACTTACTTAAATTGAAAAGTGAACCTTGTAACGTTGGAAGAAAGACAAAGCTTCGGACCTTTCTCTGGTATTTTTTATTATTCATGACGTCTTGTGTTATTTCTGATTCAAGTTGAAATTAAAGAAGTAAAGGGTAGGTGTAAAGTGCTCTGAGTTGCACTGTGTGGCATCGCGCCAGGAGAGGTCTCGCAAATGGAGGTTACATGTATTTATTGTCTTTGCAGCGTCAGGCAAATAAGTCGAAACTATTCTTAAATCAATAAGCCAGTTATAAGCAAAGAGCTTTTCATGTTGCTCGTTGTTTGGGGTTTCAGAAAGTGAGAGTCAGTTGTAAGTGGTTGTGGGAAGAAGTGTGTGTGTGTGTGTGATTTATGAATTGGATGCAATATAGCATTTATATCAGTGATGCACCTAAGAATATTAAAGTTGAGTGAGGAACCAGTCTGAGCCTCATCCTGTCCGAATATATGAGGAAGATGGTTGCTGATCTTGTTATTATAACTTTGACAGACATGGAGGCAACTGTGATCACTTAGCGCACGGTTTGCCATAGGTTGAGTAAGTCGTAAGAAAACCATATGATTTGTGCCTATTTATTATACACGAGACAAAATTTATCACAAATTAAATGATTAGTTTCCACCCACCTAGAGACCCCTATATTCATTGGTTGGATGGGAAGTGATTGGTTACTTTAGAAGAAGATTAAGGATTTTAATTGAAATACATAGACTTATGTTAATTATAGAGCTTTATAAAGCATATAAATATAAAATATGAATTTTTTGTCAAAGTTACCCACATATTAAATGCAAAACAAATACTGTTGCCTCTGCAGATACCAGTGCTGTGGCAAAGACCAACAGACATCCAAGCAGGGTAACACTCTAATTGGTTCCCTATTTATGATATTGCTGCGGAATGTGTCATCAATGTGTGTACTCTATGGTAATCAGTCCAGCATTCTTCATCAGTGTGTGGTTCTGCCATGTTCACACTAAAACTACTGCATTGTTTGTGTCTGTTTTACTATGTTACGAGGGATTTATGTGCCCTCTGACAGGATTTCTCAATATTGTAATGGACTAGATTTGAATGTAGTATCTTAGATTTCATCAGTTTTGTAGAAAAAAATGTATGTGCTAGGAAAGATTTTCAAATGGGTGGAATAGATTTAACTGGAATTTTTCAATAAAAACTAAAGAAAGTTCCCTGAAGCCTCTCAAAACAGGATAAGAACTGTCTAATCTACTCTGTGAAGGTATGACTGTTCTTGGTAGACATAGTCAGTGCTAGGTCTATTTTTTCCTCTGTCTTACTCAAGAGGGACCTAAAGCAGAATTATGTTTTTCTTCTAAATCCACTCAAAGAAATAGTCACCATAAACAGTAAACACTGTCACTTTGGAAACACATTATATTTGGATTTAGGTGAGGTTGTTTTGATTTCCCAGGCACTGTAGTATTGATGGTTCTTGCACATATCAAACTATGACCATGGATGCCTTTTGGGCAATATTTGCATCTTTAGTACAGAATTGTCAGTAGAGGAATCCTTGTAACACAAACTTAATTTTACAACATTTTTTTTTACTGGGAATCATATAGCATAAGAAGCATTGAATAGTTTCTTACAGAGAAAGTATTTTGGATTCCCACATTTCTTTTTGATAAGTTCCTAGTAGTATAAGACATTTCTTTAACCCACACAGGACGGGTGGTACAGCATGTGTACCGCGCATTCAAAAGCCCAGTTGCCGGGCGGCACAGTATTGTGCCAGCCATTCAATTGATTTAGGCCTAATAATTCGAACGCCCCGGCATTTGGACATTCAAGGCTAGAATTCCCCTGTCGGGAATGGGTTAACAACTTATGTATGGTGTAAATACATTACAGTCAGACAGTGAAAGAGTATGGTAGTTTAACCCATTGGTCGTGGTATTAAAAAAAAGGTCTGTGCAATCGGATGGCTGTTTAACATGTCTGGCATGGTGCCATCCGCGTCTATGACTGACTCTGCCTCTGCAGCAAATCATGCCATCTGCTGCTAATGGGTTAAGTAATGAATAGCTTTATATTTTCTTTTCTGTTTATTTCTTGTAATAAATAGAATTTTAAACATTTGTGGCTGCTTGTGGCCAGAAGGACAACCATGACAAAGTAGCTATATATATGGTCCTACTACCACTTGATGTGATATCTTGTCACCCAGTGTTAATGGGTTATTTTGATATATATTTTATTTCTATGTCTGTGAGCAACACCTGTGGCACTGGTATTTATGGATAGCTTAAATCATAAAAAAAAATTATGACTTGCGCACAACCTATCATTAGTTACCAACAATTATTGGTCTGACAGATGGGATCATCAGGTGTTACAGGGTAAAGGAAAAAAAGACTTTTTTGGAAGATGGTACAGGTCACCCAGGAAACACATCATACGCATGGCAGCATGTAATAATGTTTTTAGGAAAATACGATCCCTGTCCCTATTCAAGTATGTAAAAGTACCATTCTGGTCAGTTTGATAGTTGAAATTGGACAGTGAAGATTTATGGACTATGCAGATAAGGCGAGAGTACCCTGTTGTGGATAAGTCTCATGACGCACTCAAAGTTTGAGTTTTGGTTGTGATGCCGGGCTTCATGATGTATGTGACGGTAGATGTGTAGGCGGAATGAGAGGAGTAAGAAGACCGAGTCCATGTGTAGGATTTGCAATGTGCCCCTGTACAAATCCCCATTCCATTATGATTTTATTGTTGGGATAGTATTTTTTTGTGTCACCTTACGACAGTAAACAAATATGAAAAATCCTCCCATAAGATTTTGATACTTCTTTCACATGTGATTGAAAAAAACATAATGAGCTGATATGGACACTTTTACTACAATTTTAATCTATTACAACATTGATAAACCTTGTTACATGACACATAAGCATCACAAGAAAGTAAATCACAAAATGATGACAAACATAAACGAGAGACTAGTATTATTACAAAGGAATGTGTGTTTGGGTGGGTGGGTGTGGTCCCCTTTTCATGGGCCCTGGTTCAGCTGCAACATCTGCATCATGGTCCAATTTAAATCCAGCAGTGGTAAAAACTGTATTGGCTGTCTTTTCTGAAGTACCGAAGGAATTCTTATGCCTTGTGGTTAATTCAGGGCTGGGATTTTGTTCTGGGAAAATCTTTGAACAAACATTCCAAGTAATCATAATTTTCAGGGAATTCGTAAAGGTACACAAAAATAGTAGTGAGGTAAATGTTTTCATTTGCTCTGTTGCAAACCACAATATGGGAGCAAATTGAACCTGTTATCATGATACAGGTAGACCTTTCTATATATTTGATATTGAGGATGCTGAAGATGTAAACGTTTACTATTATTAGTAGCATAGTAGATAATCATAGTAATTACAGTGATGATAATTACAATTAGGGTTATTGTTATTATTATATTCAAAGTATTATGTTGTGTGACAGATGAAGGGACCAGGTAGTGGTCCTAACCTCTTTTATCTGATGAAAGCTATTTTGCATCAGTGTGGTATGCCAGACTCCCTTTCTCTGACTTTGTTAGTCCAGATCCCTCTCAGGCTTTGTGGGCAACTTCCTGCCCTTAGCCATTGCACCATCTTGGAAGTTTTACTAGCCCAGTAAAGCTTTTATCAAATTTCTTGTACATCTATTGGTATAACACTTAACTACTTTCACAGTTCATTATGAACCATAGCATTCGTCTTTGGGAGAACTAGATTGAAAGGACAATGAGTGGGCGTAAGTGACAATATCCACTAGAATTATGAGTGCGGTGCTGGAAAAGTTTGGATCCCATTTTTCTGCTTACTTTTCAAAATACAAAAGTTTGTTTCAATTAAAAGTATTATTAAAGGTATTAGTAAGCAATACTGTGGAGCACTTCTACATCAGAATTACATGGTTGGAAGTGTTTGTTCCTGTGTGAAAGAATTTCCATTTCATCTTGCATTTCAGTATAAAATTTTGGTATCTTTTACAGAGACACACAATGTCGTCTGACTCGGAAGAAGAAAATGGGGTCAGGCATGAAAAGGACGACAGCGATGGGGGTAATTATGATCGCAGGTCAAGATCCCACTCCAGGTCAGCATCCCCAGGAGATCAGAGGTCAAATCGGCAGAATATGTCCGATAGAGAGGACTCGGTGGAGGGAAGGGAGAATGGGATGAGAGGGGAATCGGACACAGAAGAAAACAGAGGGCAGAAAGGGTCCAGTCACTCGAGGACTCCAGAGGATAAGGAAATGATAGAGTGGAGTGGTGAGGCAGCAGAAAAGAGACGCTCGCGCAGCAGGAGTGGTGAAGCTGAGGGTAAAGTGGCATCTCGTAGTCGTAGTAAGAGTAAGCAGAGGGAAGTGGACACCAGTAAAGAAAGGAAATCTAGTTCTTCATCATCTAAAAAGAAATCTCGATCCAGAAGATCTCGCTCACGGTCACGTAGTAAGAAGCGATCTCACTCGCGAAGTAGAAGATCTCG
>NW_028234409.1:47437367-47439867 GCF_977035675.1 Penaeus japonicus
TTTTTTCTCTCTCTCTCTCTCTCTCTCTCTCTCTCTCTCTCTCTCTCTCTCTCTCTCTCTCTCTCTCTCTCTCTCTCCTCTTCCCCTTCTCTCTCTCTCTCTCTTCTCCTCTCTCTCTTCTCTCTTCTCTTTTCTCTCTCTCTTCTCTCCTCTTCTCTCTCTCTCTCTCTCTCTCTCTCTCTCTCTCTCTCTCTCTTTCTCTCTCTCTATTTTTCTTTTCTTTCTTTCTTTCTTTCTTTCTTTTCTTTTCTTTCTTTCTTTCTTTCTTTCTTTCTTTCTTTCTTTCTTTCTTTCTTTCTTTCTTTCTTTCTTTCTTCCTTCCTTCCTTTCCATAAATTGAAAGATTTCTTATATAATGTCTGCCTAGTTTATGTACCTACCAGATGGCTGCTTACTTTTTTCCAGTAATGAACTGAGAGTCAGTTATGTTTTATAACTGGAGTTATTTTAGGTCTATTTTTGTTTCACGCTTTTTTCCCAAAATTATTATTATTCCTTTATTCTTGGGAGAGAAAATATCTAAGGAAAAGGTAGTAACAGAATAATTGCATTGAGTATCAATTATTTTTTAGGCAATCATCATCAGCTTTTGTAAAAAAAAAAAAAAAGAAAAAAAAAAAAAAGAAAGAAAAAATACACAATGTGGCAAAAGCAAATGAATATATGGGTTCGAAAAAAGATAGCAAACCTTCGTCCCACAGTTTACAGTTATGTTAATTGGTCATATGTTATCAGAATATGGAAACAGGACACTGATATGCATAAAAATGGTCAGTTATGGTACATTTAGACATTAATTAAAGATTCCAAGAGCATGGCATTATACTTTGGAGAATGCTATTTAATATAAATTTTATTTGTGTTGCTATGACTGATCCAGCGTTGATTATTAATTTTTGGTGGTAAGTCAAAATTGAATAGACTTAGAAGATAATAGATGTGAATGAATTTTGTGTGCGTGCAAATTTGTTGTAGAGTGAAAATAAACTGATGTATTTTGGTTGTATAAGTGTAGTAATAAATATGAAAATACAAACCCCCTTTTTCCTTTAACAATTTATAATTATAAGGTAAAGGATTCACATCATATACCTTCTAAAAAAGAAAAAAATGAAAATTATATGACAATATGGTAAATTAAGATAAAAAGTAGTACAGTGCTTCAAGGAATATTAGAATGTTGTAAAAGTATACTTACGAGAGAAAAAGACTGTCTATTATGATACAATTGATTATTCCCCAATAACTGCAATTGGAAGGGAAGCTGGATATTAACCAATCAACTGATTGATTTCAATTTACTCTATTTTTTACACTCTTGCTATCCCTTTTCTCTTTTTGCTTTGTTTTTGTTGTCTTACTCTCACTTTTTGGTATCTCTTGCATATAGTGTGAGATGAGTTTGTCTTCCAGCATTAAAACATTACATTGGGGTGTCTTGATGTACATGATGTAGGGGCTCTGGTCTGATGACGGGCATTATGATGTACATGATGTTGGGGATTTTTTATTCACTGTGTCATTTTATTGTGCTATGAGTAACGAGTGAATGATGATGACAATTGCAATCACAATTACATTAATTAGCATAATATTAAGAAAAATAGGCTACACTTAAAATCTAAAACCTAGATGGCACCACTTTCTCAGAACACCAGCAGGAGGGAGAGCCTTGAATGACACCATCCATGGTCTCTAGCAAGCACTATATTTATAGAACGATGACACATGGCAAGTTGAAGACCTCTTGCTCTAAAGTACTGTAGATGATGGATGTGCAGACAAAATGAGAAGAGGAAGGTGACTCAAACCATGCCCAATATCTACAACGTGACCCTGTGCTAGCAGGGGGTGCCTTTTACTGTGGCACTCGCAGTCGTAAACAGCAGTCATAAACACAAGTTTCCTTCCTCTTTCCTGCCTCCTCATGTTATCTTCATTGTAGATGGTTCTATGTTTCCTTTTCCTTCATGACCGTACATAAATACAAAAAAATAAAGTTGCTTTATAACCTCCCATAAAATAGTAATGCTTCTATCACACTGAGTATAAAGAAAATGATTAGCTGATATGGACCTAAAACTACCATCTTAGTCAACTGCAACATTGATAGAGCCTGTGATATGACAGACATATGTCTCTAAACACAATAAAACACAAGAATAAAAACACAAAAATGGCTCTAGCTTTACAATGAGTGATTATAGAGAGTAGGAAAAGTCAACTTATGGTGCGTGAAGCTGCCTCGCTCTGAAATAATACCCATCCTGGAGACTGGCTAAATGAATATATCCCCCACCTGCAATGGATTAAAGCAAAATGTGAACCTTTAGAAAGAGAGAGAGTATCTCTTGTTCAGTTATCACAGATGTCACTTTGTACCAATGCTGTATTTCACTGATATCACATTACAGATGCTGCTAAACACAAGCCATGTTCCATGCATCTATAGCCAATCCCAAAGATACATACACTACTTTATATATGATGCTATAAATCT
>NW_028234409.1:47444867-47449867 GCF_977035675.1 Penaeus japonicus
GAGACAGAGACAGAGACAGAGACAGAGACAGAGACAGAGACAGAGACAGAGACAGAGACAGAGACAGAGACAGAGACAGAGACAGAGACAGAGACAGAGACAGACACAGAGACAGAGACAGAGACAGAGACAGAGACAGAGACAGACACAGAGACAGAGACAGAGACAGAGACAGACACAGAGACAGAGACAGAGACAGAGACAGGGACAGAGACAGAGAGACAGATAGACAGATAGACAGAGACAGAAACAGAAACAGAAAGACAGAGACAGAGACGCACAAACAAACAAACAAACAGACAGACAGACAGACACAAAGAGACAGATCAACCCACCGCTAGTAAGAAGCTGCGATCCACGGAGAAAAATCCAGCCACAGCCAACTTCGGGGATGAATGAATCAACTGCAACGAAAAATGCTGCAAGGCGCTCACAGTATCGGGGGTCAGAACAGCTGTGCGGCAGCTGTGAACTTCCTCCGCTGTGGTGTCGTGCTGTGAGGGAAGCGATGGGAAGAGAAAGAGAGAGAGAGAGGGAGAGAGAGAGAAAAGGAGAGGGAGAGGGAGAGGGAAAGGGAGAGGGAGAGGGGGGAGGGAGAGGGAGAGGGAGGAGAGGGAGAGGGAGAGGGAGAGGGAGAGGGAGAGAGAGAGGGGAAGAGAGAGAGAGAGGAGAGAGAGGGAGAGGAAGAGAGAGGGAGAGGGAGAGGGAGAGAGAGAGAGAGAGAGAGAGAGAGAGAGAGAGAGAGAGAGAGAGAGAGAGAGGGAGAGGGAGAGGGAGAGGGAGAGTGAGAGGGTGAGGGAGAGAGAGAAATAGAGAGAGAGAGAGACAGAAAGAGAAAGAGAAAGATATATATATATATATATATATATATATATATATAGATAGATAGATAGATAGATAGATAGATAGATAGATAGATAAATAGATAGATAGATGGAGAGAGAGAGAGAGAGAGAGAGAGAGAGAGAGAGAGAGAGAGAGAAAGTCTAAAAGTTAATACTCTGTAATTACTTTAGAAAATAAATCTTATTTAAATTCTGGAGTTAATAGAATTCATGAGTAATAATGATGCAACACAAGCAAACAAAATAATAATGAGGAAAACGACAACAACACCAATGATAATGATAATGATAATAATAATAATAATAACGATGATAATGATAATAACAAGGATAATAATGATAACTATGATACTGATAATAATGATAACTGTATTAATAGTGACATTGATAATAGTGATAATAGTAATGATAATGATGATAATAATAATGATAATAATAATGATAAGGATAATAATAATAATGATGAGAATAATAATGATAATAATACTAATAATAATGATAATAATAATAATAATAATGACAATAACGATAATAATGATAGTAACAATGATGATGATGATGATAATAATAATAATAATAATGATAATAATAATATTAATAACAACAATAACAACCATAACAAAAATAAAAACGATCATAACTAATAACGACAATAACAACAACAATCATAATTCATAATAATGACCCCCTTTTTGTCCCGTAAGTGCACACACCTCCCCTTACCTGTCCCTTAAGTGTATCCACTGCCCAGCTGATGACGCCGAGGCACACAATATTATTGAGTGCATTGAGAAGAGTAATTATTATCCTTGTGACACTGGCACCATTGGCCACCATCCACCATGACTGCGGAACACCATAGATTTGGGTTACTGAAGGTGTATTTGTTGTGGTAAAAAGCGTTTTGTTTTGATGTGGGGAGGAACGGGAGGGGTGTGGGGTGGATGGGGTGGGGTGGGGTGGGGGAGGCGTTACTTCGTTTGTTTGTTATTATTGTTAGATTAGCAAAGAAGATGAAAGAAATATATATATATATATATATGTATATATATATATATATATATATATATATATATATATATATATATATATATATACATATTGTCAGTGTCCCGTAGCTGGAACCATCGATCGGTCAGGATCGTTTTTAATTAATCAATCAAAGGAGCGTAGTTTTATTATCTAATTTACATACTATTTTCATTCAGTTAGAAGGGTATTGCTATCCTTAATTAAGTTAACATAGACGCTATCACACCGCACGCGCTCCTCACCTGATACAGGTTATAGCAGGCTAGGAGGAAGAAGGCTGGCGTGGACACGAGGGAGGCTGGTGTAAAAGTCTCCGAGATCTGATGCGAGATGAACGACAGGAGATGCTGCCAGTGACGAGATCGCTCCAGCTCGAGGGTCGTGGAGTTGTCTCCGCGTGTCGCCACCTGAGGATACATTGGGGGTGGGTGGGTGGGGTTAGGGGGAGATTCATGTAAATGTGTGTGTGTGTGTATAAGTACGTATGTCTATATATATATGTGTATATATATGTATATATATATATATATATATATATATATATATATATATATATATATATATATATATATATATATATATATACATATTACACACACACATGTCATATATGCCCGTACATGCAATGAAACAGCCACAGGTAAAGGAGACACCAAACCAGCGATTCTCAACTTCCTCCCTTAGGCTGCTGGGAAGCGATGCATACATGTCGGTAAAATATTACTCCCAACCAAGATGCGACCAGCAAATATAGCACATTGATGTATGCATGATTACCAAGCTATGTCTACGCTATTTTTTTTTCTCTCGGGTTCTCTTGATAAATTTTTTTCTCTCTCTAAAATATTAGCTTTATCTGGACTACCAAGGCGGTAAAGGTTGTAAAACGCGGAATTAAAATGTCTTTACAAACGGTAGTCGGAGAGAAGTGTAACTCAAAAAAAAAAAAAAAAAAAAAAAAAAAAAAAAAAAAAAAAAAAAAAGAGAGAGAGAGAGAGAGAGAGAGAGAGAGAGAGAGAGAGAGAAATCAGGGTTTAATGGTTCCATTACGATTGTGGTTATTCATATAATCTTCGTACACACGTTATTATGCTTGCGTTTGTGTCAATGATGTAATCGCACCTAAAGAATACATGCAAGGTGACAAAATGTCCAATATTCAAAACCAGTCGCATCCAATTGTATTTAACGAGTTACCGGACTCTAGCACGACACATACACGCGAGCGCGTGTGTGTGCGTGTGGGTGTCCATGTATGTCGTAACTATGCACGACCTGGAGCTGCGTGAGCATGTGGTTGTGTGTGCATGTGGCTGTGGTGTGCTACATGTAAATGAACAGAGCGCACGCACGCACTCAGAAATCTGTACCTTGATTTGTCTGTGAGTTTCGAGAGGGAGCTCGCTGGCTCCGGCGACGACCGCTTCCTCGTTGAAGGCGGCCCCGCCGAGCACGCTCCTGATGTGGGCGTTGAGGCGGCCGTAGAGGGACGAGGCGGCCGCGCAGAGGGCGGCGGCGTGCAGGAACGGGAAATACTGTGACGCGATGATGACCAGACTGTTGAAGCAGTAGGCGGCGCGGAGGGAACCGGAGTCGAACGTGTGGAGTAGCAAGAAGACCCCCAACACGACGCTCGCCGCCAGGTACAGGATGAGGAGCGGCGACAGGAGCCTTTCTCGCAGACTGAGGGGCTCCTCCCCCCTGGCGGCGGCGGCGCGGGGGGGGGGGGGGCATCTGCTGCTCCAGGTGCTTAGGGAGGGAAGGGGAGGCAAGGCATTTGGATGATTGCTCTTTCATTGGGATTGTCTGCCTTGCCTTGGCATTGCTTTCTTTTGAACAATGATTGCAGTCGCTACTCTGTTTTCGGGTGCATTGTTTGTTATCGTTTATCAAATCATTGTTGATAATGATTATATATATATATATATATTTTTTTTTTTTTTTTTTTTTTTTTCTCTCTCTCTCAAATTAGATTACGGGCTGGGGACAGTATCTGTTCTTAAGAGTCAATATGTAAGAAACATCCAGTGGCCGTATTGCATGCGCTTTAGAGATCATCAGATCTTGCAGGTGAAGTATGAAATTTGATACCATTTTGAATGTTTATATATATATATATATATATATATATATATATATATATATATATATATATATATATATATGTATATATATATATATATGTGTGTGTGTGTGTGTATATATATATATATATACATACATATATATACATATTTTAAAGAGTGTTCACTGTCTATAGATTCATGGACAGGCGAAAAAGTCTCAGTTGATGACCAGCCGTGTTCCAAATCAGAACAGCGCTGGTCATCAATGTGTTTAATGAACGTAAAAGACTCCTGTAAAGCGATCTAGTGTGAACAGCCCTTGAATCCTGTGTAACACTGTACGGAAACACCCACCCACATTTGTTTAAAGAGCCTAGCTTGCGTTTTCATCTACCGGTCTCATCGTACTTCCTTTACCACTTAATCTTCTCCTCCGTTCACTTTACCTCAACCTTCACATTCCATAAACACCTCCACTTACACGCCGCACAAAACTCTACGGGAATACATACCCGTATTTGAGTATATAGCCTGGCCTGCTTCTTCGCCCCGATATGTATGAACAAGGACGATGTTCAAGGAGGAGGCAACGAGCGAGAGGAACATGAAGAAAGTCGCCATCATGATGTCTAACGGTTGGGAGTCCTTCATGTTTTCTTGCATGTTGGTTAGCATTGCTGTTGATGTTGAAAAGGATCATGCGGTTAAAAAAAAAAAAAATTAGTTGAGGCTGTTCAGGAGCGAAATGCGTGTGACGCTTCACTAATCAATAAGATGAAAGTATTGGTATCATTATTAGCGTTATCGTTATCATTATTAGTATCATTATCCCGTTACTGTAAAATATGAAACCTTACATTTGTTGTTGGAATGTGTTAATGTAGTAGGTAATAATGATAAAACATGACTTAAGGTAAATTGGAAGAACGCACACACACAAATGTTCTCATAAATAGACCAACTAAATATAAATAGATTCACACACAAAAAGGAAAGAAAGAAAGAAAGAAGAAGAAGAAGAAGAAGAAGAAGAAGAAAAACACATACACACGCGAAC
>NW_028234409.1:47462367-47463755 GCF_977035675.1 Penaeus japonicus
TTTTTTTATTTTTTTTAAGAATATATATATACATATAAAGAGAGAAAGTGGAGAAACCCACTTTTAGTTCATCTATTGAAACAAATAAAATGATATGTCCTAAGTTTCTTCATCCATCTATTAATATGATTTTAATATTTTCTCATGGAAATGATACCGACGCAGCGATTTCTTTATGAATTTACATTTCAGATAGAAAATCTCGACCAATAATTTTCCTTTCACTCGCTGTCCGAAGAAAATCAAGTGTTATTTCATCCATTCATAAATATTCGTACACAGAAAAAATAAAGGACTTTGTTTTTTCAAATACGAATTCGTTTCGAAATAACAAAGACCTTTCTGTTGTTGTTGTTTTTCTCTCTTCTTAAGAATACATTCTGATTTCATTCCAAACATAAAAAAAACAAAAAAAAAAACATTCGTGCGCATCAAACATTTCTCCTGTTTCTACCAATCTAAGACTAACCTTCAGAAAACCCAGAATCTCTCAACTAATGCTCTCTCTCATTACGCGGCATCCTAAGAATTGAAATCCCATTCCATTTTGCAAATCCAAAAAGACGATCAAATCCTTCACTCTTGCAGGAAAATCCATCTCATGTTATTCACTTAGCACTCAGAACACGTTCGGCTTGAGGACCAGAGGACAAGGGAAGCCGCAAGACACTGACGTCACGGAGAAAAAGGGCGGGTGAGAAAGAGGAATGGAATGAAATGCGACTTGCGTGCTTCGTAATTTCATTGCGGAGAAGAAAGATAAAGATAAATTGCGGAGAAGAAAGATAAAGATAAATTGCGGAGAAGAAAGATAAAGATAAATTGCGGAGAAGAAAGAGAAAGATAAATTGCGGAGAAGAAAGATAAAGATAAACCGGTGAAGAGGTGGAATGGCGTTTTTTTTTTGTTTTTTTTTTTCATTACGATTTTGAAGATATGAATAAATCATAGAAGAAGAATGGCGATTTTTTTTTTTTTTGTATATTACGGAGAGAAAAAAAAATGAAGAGGATGGGACGCATTTTTGTCATAAATAATAATTTGTCATAAAAAGATAAGTTAGATGAATAAGGATAATAATAGAAAGGAAAACAATGATGATGATGATGATGAAAAAAAAAAAAAATCTATTCATTGTTGTCACAGAAAACAAAGAAAGAAAAAAAAACTACGTTATTATCAATCTATCAAAAAAAAAGATGATTAAAAAAACAAAAACAATTTATTTTCTCTCGTGATTCTATTAATAATGAAAACTAGGGTGAAGACTTAGTTTGAAGGAATCTGTATGTATGGTAGCGAGAAATACATACACATGTGTGTGTGTGTGTATATGTATGCATGTGCGTGTGGATGTAAGCATGTCTGTGTGTCTGTGCATGAGAGGT